>NC_069502.1:649289507-649577007 GCF_027579735.1 Bombina bombina | reverse complement strand
GCCAATCAGATTGAGCTCGCATTCTATTGGCTGTTTCGTTCAGCCAATAGAATGCGAGCTCAATCTGATTGGCTGATCGGATCAGCCAATCGGATTGAACTTGATTCTGATTGGCTGATTCCATCAGCCAATCAGAATTTTCCTACCTTAATTCCGATTGGCTGATAGAATCCTATCAGCCAATCGGAATTCGAGGGACGCCATCTTGGATGACGTCATTTAAAGGAACCGTCATTCGGCTAGTAGGCGTCGGGAGAAGAGGATGTTCCGCGTCGGATGGAAGATGATGGCTCCCGAAGAAAGAAGATTGAAGATGCCGTTGATAGAAGACTTCATCCGGATCATGGACCTCTTCAGCTCCCACTTGGATGAAGACTTCAGCCGGATCATGGACCTCTTCAACTCCCGCTTGGATGATGACTTCAGCCGGATCATGGACCTCTTCAGCCCCCCGCTTGGGCTTGGATCAGGACATCGGAGGAGCTCTTCTGGATCGATCAGTGAACCTGGTATGGTGAAGATAAGGTAGGAAGATCTTCAGGGGCTTAGTGTTAGGTTTATTTAAGGGGGGTTTGGGTTAGATTAGGGGTATGTGGGTGGTGGGTTGTAATGTTGGGGGGGGGTATTGTATGTCAAAAGAGCTGAACTTCTTGGGGCATGCCCCGCAAAGGGCCCTGTTCAGGGCTGGTAAGGTAAAAGAGCTTTGAACTTTAGTAATTTAGAATAGGGTAGGGCATTTTTTTATTTTGGGGGGCTTTGTTATTTTATTAGGGGGCTTAGAGTAGGTGTAATTAGTTTAAAATTGTTGTAATATTTTTCTTATGTTTGTAAATATTTTTTTATTTTTTGTAACTTAGTTCTTTTTCATTTTTTGTACTTTAGTTAGTTTATTTCATTGTAGTTATTTGTAGAAATTGTATTTAATTTATTTATTGATAGTGTAGTGTTAGGTTTAATTGTAACTTAGGTTAGGATTTATTTTACAGGTAATTTTGTAATTATTTTAACTAGGTAACTATTAAATAGTTATTAACTATTTAATAGCTATTGTACCTGGTTAAAATAAATACAAAGTTACCTGTAAAATAAATATTAATCCTAAAATAGCTATAATATAATTATAATTTATATTGTAGCTATATTAGGATTTATTTTACAGGTAAGTATTTAGCTTTAAATAGGAATAATTTATTTAATAAGAGTTAATTAATTTCGTTAGATTTAAATTATATTTAACTTAGGGGGGTGTTAGTGTTAGGGTTAGCCTTAGCTTTAGGGGTTAATACATTTATTAGAATAGCGGTGAGCTCCGGTCTGCAGATTAGGGGTTAATGTTTGAAGTTAGGTGTCGGTGATGTTAGGGAGGGCAGATTAGGGGTTAATACTATTTATTATAGGGTTTGTGAGGCGGATTAGGGGTTAATAACTTTATTATAATAGCGGTGCGGTCCGGTCGGCAGATTAGGGGTTAATAAGTGTAGGCAGGTGGAGGCGACGTTGAGGGCGGCAGATTAGGGGTTAATAAATATAATATAGGGGTCGGCGGTGTTAGGGGCAGCAGATTAGGGGTACATAGCTATAATGTAGGTGGCGGCGCTTTGCGGTCGGCAGATTAGGGGTTAATTATTGTAGGTAGCTGTCGGCGACGTTGTGGGCGGCACGTTAGGGGTTAATAAATATAATACAGGGGTCGGCGGTGTTAGGGGAAGCAGATTAGGGGTACATAAGTATAACGTAGGTGGCGGTCGGCAGATTAGGGGTTAAAAAATGTAATCGAGTGGCGGCGATGTGGGGGGACCTCGGTTTAGGGGTACATAGGTAGTTTATGGGTGTTAGTGTACTTTAGAGCACAGTAGTTAAGAGCTTTATGAACCGGCGTTAGCCCAGAAAGCTCTTAACTACTGACTTTTTTCTGCGGCTGGAGTTTTGTCGTTAGAATTCTAACGCTCACTTCAGCCACGACTCTAAATACCGGAGTTAGAAAGATCCCATTGAAAAGATAGGATACGCAAATGACGTAAGGGGATCTGCGGTATGGAAAAGTCGCGGCTGAAAAGTGAGCGTTAGACCCTCTTTTGAGTGACTCCAAATACCGGCGTAGCCTAAAACCAGCGTTAGGAGCCTCTAACGCTGGTTTTCACGGCTACCGCCCAACTCTAAATCTAGGCCTTAGTGAATTAAATCACTATAATAACATCTGAATTATAAAGATTTATCTTGCTGGAGGTTCATAAACTTTTTACATTTACGCTTTGCACCTATGCCAGATTGTCAAATACATCACCATCACCTGTCCTATTAGCTTGTTTTTATTTTGGATATGGATAGCTAGGGACTATGCAGCATTAACACAATTATAAGGAGTTTACTATATTTATTTATATAAAAATAGCAAGTCACAAATAAACAAATTAGCTACACCAAGTGAAACCTTTGCTATTTTGTTCAATAATAACATGCAGTTGAGGTGCAGATACTAACAATGTGACACATCAAGTCTATGGAGTAGATTTATCAGCATACACTGTCGGCATTTATCATTGCACCAGCAGTTTTTGTGAACTGCTGGTGCAATGCCGCCCCCTGCAAATTCGCCACTAGCAGGGGACCGTGTCAATCAACCCGATCGTATTTAATCGTGTTGATTTCTGTCTGCGGCCTCAGAGCAGGCGGACAAGTTATGGAGCAGCGGCCT
Organism: Bombina bombina; assembly: GCF_027579735.1. NCBI lineage: Eukaryota > Metazoa > Chordata > Amphibia > Anura > Bombinatoridae > Bombina > Bombina bombina. Next base: position 649,574,312 of record NC_069502.1, on the reverse strand, counting down.
TACGCTGCTTCGTAACTTCTGTTTCCGGCGAGCCTGAAGGCTCGCACGGAAAAAGGGGCATCAAGCTCCATACAGAGATTGATAAATCGGCCCCTATGCCTCCAATTTCATGTTTAATAATAAAGAGAATCCTGTCTCACAGAGATAAGTAGTTAATAATCTAATCTAATAACATTTTATTTTTAATTATTCAAATATCCCCCCCATAGCCCTACTATTTGATTTCCATACCCCCAAGGGATGTGGCTACCCTGGTTAAGAACCCCTGATTTAGTGAATCAAGCAGCATTTGGTTTTGATATATTACCTTCATAATAAACTCCAGCTTGTATCTGTAGCACCCTGGGAAGGGTTTTGGGGTCCAAAGAATCAATGAATCTCTGAAATGAAGTTGCCATTTTCAGCAAACGATGCACCAGAATGTCAGACTTAGGCATGTACAATATCCTGCTACAAAGGCATGTTTAGAGCTGTGCAAAAAAAATCATCTGTGAATTCAAGTAGACAGGAAGAAGGTTTCTGTGTCACAGATGTGAGGTTTCTGCTACAAACATGTATTTCAGGCAGTTTGACAAACCATCTGATGCTACTGTTAATTTGGGGTTTTGTTGTCGAAACCAGTAGTTTGTAATCAAACTGTTAAGTAACAGTAATTCCAGGAGTCCAAAGAATAAAAAAAATAATAAACAACAATATACTATTTTATTCACTAAAGTTGCTAATGGGAGCTAAAGCCATAATGTATCATTTAAAATGAGCTAAAATGTGCTTATGTAAATGTGATATAAAATATCTAAGCAAGTAAAAATATGTGTTCGTATGTTTGTGTGTTTCAAAAAATAGAAAACAAGAGGGGCACATAGACTTAAACAATTACCTGCATCTCATACACAAATATTCCAAAATAGACTAGATTACAAGTGGAGTGCTAAATTATTGTGCTCCCGCAAATAGGATGATTAACCAGCCTTTACAAGTGGCTGGTTATTGCTATCGCAAATTCACGGTAGCAATTAGCACTCAGAAAATTAACCAGAGATCCGATCTTTGCATCATTTTCTAAACGTTCCCCAAGACCCCAAATGCCCTCAAAATAGAAAAATTTATTTTTAAAAATTGAGCATTTTTTTAAATTAAAATAAATGCACTAGGCAGTTGTGGGTCTTTAAAGCTGGTGGGAGTGGGTTGTTTTTGTGTATATGCATATATACATATATATTTATGTCTTAATATGTGTATATACACATATTAACACATAAACATATACGTATATATTCATATACATATATATTTAAAAATGCTGCCCATCGCTGCGCTACCTACCCCCTTCGCTGTGCGAGGTTCTGATGCTGTCTCTGACGAGGCTCCCATAGCTGCCTATAGAAGCGCGCTCTTGTGAGCACAATGCTTACTAGCAATGTGAACACAAGCTCGCGTTCGCATTGCGATTTACTTGTAATACCAGCAGACTTGGTAGTGCGCTGGTATTACACACAAGCAATATTTAGCGCTCCACTTGTAATCTAGCCCAAAACGTACACTGCATAATTATGAACCTTCATATCTGACAATAATTTTGTAATGAAAACTGCAGCTTTATTTTGTCAAATGAGTATATTGTTTTATGTTTATTATTTTCACAGATTTCCTTGTCCCCCAAAACAAAAGAACCCTTGCTAACCAATCACAAACTAATAAACAGACATAGCATGAACTCTGTTTGCACATGTGCAGTTAAGGAATGAGACTGGGGTAGCCTGCCCTCCTCTCTTCCCTTAAAAGGGATTGTAAACACCAAAAATGTTATTGTTTAAAAAGATAGATATTCCCTTTACTTACAATTCCCTAGTTTTGCATAACCAACACTGTTATAGAAATATAAATTTTACCTCTCTAATTACCTTGTATCTAAGCGTCTGCTGACTGCCTCCTTATCCCAGATCTTTTGACAGGCTTGCATTTCAGGCAATTAGTGCTGACTTAAATAACTTTACGTACATGAGCACAATGTTATCTATATGAAACACATGAACTAACGCCCTCTAGCTGTGAAAAACTGTCAAGTGCATTCAGATAAGAGGCGGCCTTTAAGGGCTTAGAAATTAGCATATGAGCCTACCTAGGTTTAGCTTTTAACTAAGAAGTAAATTAGAAAGTTGTTTAAAATTACATGCTCTATCTGAATCATTAAAGTTTCATTTGGACTTTACTATCCCTTTAAGGTGGTTTAGCACTGATTCAACTTAGTAATAATGTATTTAACATGTATTTATACACACAGGCATATATTACTTTTTATTCTAAAATGGCTAAATACAAATATATATTTATGTATGTACAACAGGGATGCACATTCATCAGTTTTGTGAGGTCATGAAAGGGAAAGATGGTGGCTGCCAGCAGAATTAGGCTATTTCCAGAGTTTCAGAGTTGGATTTCTTTTTGTTAAAGTGCAACACACTAAGGCCTAGATTTAGAGTTTGGCGGTAGCCGTCAAAGCCAGCGTTAGAGGCTCCTAACGCTGGTTTTTACCGCCCTCTGGTATTTGGAGTCAGTCAGGAAAGGGTCTAACGCTCACTTTGCAGCCGCGACTTTTCCATACAGCAGATCCCCTTACGCCATTTGCGTATCCTATCTTTTCAATGGGATCTTTCTAACGCCGGTATTTAGAGTCGTGGCTGAAGTGAGCGTTAGAAATCTAACAACAAAATTCCAGCCGCAGAAAAAAGTCAGGAGTTAAGAGCTTTCTGGGCTAACGCCGGTTTCTAAAGCTCTTAACTACTGTGCTCTAAAGTACACTAACAACCATAAACTACCTATGTACCCCTAAACCGAGGCCCCCCCACACGCCGCCACTCTATTAAAATTTTTTAACCCCTAATCTGCCGCTCCGTACACCGCCGCCACCACCTACATTATCCCTATGTACCCCTAATCTGCTGCCCCTAATATCGCCGACACCTACATAATATTTATTAACCACTAATCTGCCGCCCCCAACGTCGCCGCCACCTACCTACACTTATTAACCCCTAATCTGCCGACCGGACCGCACCTCTACTATAATAAATGTATTAACCCCCAATCCGCCTCACTCCCGCCTCAATAACCCTATAATAAATAGTATTAACCCCTAATCTGCCCTCCCTAACATCGCCGACACCTAACTTCAAGCATTAACCCCTAATCTGCCTACCGGAGCTCACCGCTACTCTAATACATTTTTTAACCCCTAAAGCTAATTCTAACCCTAACCCTAACATCCCCCTAAGTTAAATATAATTTTTATCTAACAAAATAAATTAACTCTTAATAAATAAATTATTCCTATTTAAAGCTAAATACTTACCTGTAAAATAAACCCTAATATAGCTACAATATAAATTATAATTATATTGTAGCTATTTTAGGATTAATATTTATTTTACAGGCAACTTTGTATTTATTTTAACCAGGTACAATAGCTATTAAATAGTTAATAACTATTTAATAGTTACCTAGTTAAAATAATTACAAAATTACCTGTAAAATAAATCCTAACCTAAGTTACAATTAAACCTAACACTACACTATCAATACATTAATTAAATACAATACCTACAAATAACTACAATTAAATAAACTAACTAAAGTACAAAAAATAAAAAAGAACTAAGTTACAAAAAATAAAAAAATATTTACAAACATTAGAAAAATATTACAACAATTTTAAACTAATTAGACCTACTCTAAGCCAACTAATAAAATAACAAAGACCCCCAAAATAAAAAAATGCCCTACCCTATTCTAAATTTAAAAAGTTCAAAGCTCTTTTACCTTACCAGCCCTGAAAAGGGCCATTTGCGGGGCATGCCCCAAATAATTCAGCTCTTTTGCCTGTAAAAAAAAACATACAATACCCCCCCCCCCAACAGTACAACCCACCACCCACATACCCCTAATCTAACCCAAACCCCCCTTAAATAAACCTAACACTAAGCCCCTGAAGATCTTCCAACCTTATCTTCACCATGCCAGGTTCACCTGAAGAACTGAAGAATGAAGGTTCCTTTAAGGGAAGTCATCCAAGATGGCGTCCCTCGAATTCTGATTGGCTGATAGGATTCTATCAGCCAATCGGAATTAAGGTAGGAAAATTCTGATTGGCTGATGGAATCAGCCAATCAGATTCAAGTTCAATCCGATTGGCTGATTGGATCAGCCAATCAGATTGAGCTCGCATTCTATTGGCTGATCGGAACAGCCAATCAGATTGAGCTTGCATTCTATTGGCTGATCGGAACAGCCAATAGAATGCGAGCTCAATCTGATTGGCTGATCCAATCAGCCAATCGGATTGAACTTGAATCTGATTGGCTGATTCCATCAGCCAATCAGAATTTTCCTACCTTAATTCCGATTGGCTGATAGAATCCTATCAGCCAATCGGAATTCGAGAGACACCATCTTGGATGACGTCCCTTAAAGGAACCTTCATTCTTCAGTTGGACGTCGAACGAAGAGGATAGATCCGCGCTGGAGGTCTTCAAGATGGAGCCGTTCGTCATCGGATGAAGATAGAAGATGCCGCTTGGATCAAGATGGTTGCCGGTCCGGATCTCCTCTTCTTCCCGGATAGGATGAAGACTTTGGAGCCTCTTCTGGACCTCTTCAGCCGCCGCTTGATAGAAGACTTCAGCCGGATTATGGATCGCCAGCCCCCGCTTGGGCTTGGATGAAGACTTCGGAGGCTTGGATCAAGACTTCGGAGGACGGATCGGTGAACCTGGCATGGTGAAGATAAGGTAGGAAGATCTTCAGGGGCTTAGTGTTAGGTTTATTTAAGGGGGGTTTGGGTTAGATTAGGGGTATGTGGGTGGTGGGTTGTAATGTTGGGGGGGGGTATTGCATGTTTTTTTTTACAGGCAAAAGAGCTGAATTATTTGGGGAATGCCCCGCAAATGGCCCTTTTCAGGGCTGGTAAGGTAAAAGAGCTTTGAACTTTTTAAATTTAGAATAGGGTAGGGCATTTTTTTATTTTGGGGGTCTTTGTTATTTTATTAGGGGGCTTAGAGTAGGTGTAATTAGTTTAAAATTGTTGTAATATTTTTCTAATGTTTGTAAATATTTTTATATTTTTTGTAACTTAGTTCTTTTTTATTTTTTGTACTTTAGTTAGTTTATTTAATTGTAGTTATTTGTAGGTATTGTATTTAATTAATTTATTGATAGTGTAGTGTTAGGTTTAATTGTAACTTAGGTTAGGATTTATTTTACAGGTAATTTTGTAATTATTTAAACTATTTTAGCTATTAAATAGTTCTTAACTATTTAATAGCTATTGTACCTGGTTAAAATAAATACAAAGTTGTCTGTAAAATAAATATTAATCCTAAAATAGCTATAATATAATTATCATTTATATTGTAGCTATATTAGGGTTTATTTTACAGGTAAGTATTTAGCTTTAAATAGGAACCATTTATTTAATAAGAGTTAATTTATTTTGTTAGATTTAAATTATATTTAATTTAGGGGGGTGTTAGTGTTAGGGTTAGACTTAGCTTTAGGGGTTAATCCATTCATTAGAGTAGCGGCGAGATCCGGTCGGCAGATTAGGGGTTAATAATTGAAGTTAGGTGCCGGCGATGTTAGGGAGGGCAGATTAGGGGTTAATACTATTTCTTATAGGGTTATTGAGGCGGGAGTGAGGCGGATTAGGGGTTAATAATTTTATTATAGTAGCGGTGAGGTGCTGGCGGCGACGTTGTGGGGGGCAGATTAGGGGTTAATAAATATAATATAGGGGTCGGCGGTGTTAGGGGCAGCAGATTAGGGGGTACATAGGGATAACGTAGGTTGCGGCGGTGTACGGAGCGGCAGATTAGGGGTTAATAATAAAATGCAGGGGTCAGCGATAGCGGCTGCAGCAGATTAGGGGTTAATAAGTGTAAGGTTAGGGGTGTTTAGACTCGGGGTACATGTTAGGGTGTTAGGTGCAGACATAGGAAGTATTTCCCCATAGGAAACAATGGGGCTGCGTTAGGAGCTGAACGCTGCTTTTTTGCAGGTGTTTTTTTTCAGCTCAAACAGCCCCATTGTTTCCTATGGGGGAATCGTGCACAAGCACGTTTTTGAAGCTGGCCGCGTCCGTAAGCACGGCTGGTATCGAGAGTTGCAGTGGCTTTAAATATGCTATACGCTCCCTTTTTTGGAGCCTAACGCAGCCCTTCTGTGAACTCTAAATACCAGCAGTATTTAAAAGGTGCGGGGGAAAAAAAGCATGCGTAGCTAACGCACCCCTTTGGCCGCAGAACTCTAAATCTAGCCGTAAGATTTCTATTTGCACAGGTCTTAGTGTGTTGCACTTTTGCAAGAAGAAACCCAGCTCTGAAAATAGCAGAATGCTGCTGGTGGCTGCCATCTCCACCATTCATGACCTCATAAAACTGCCAAATGCACATTCATAATTTACAATAATATTCACATCTAAACTATCTAGTATGCCCATGGCTATTGCAAAGAATGATTTTCCTATCATGATTGTTGATGCAAAACTGATAATTCACTTTTTAATAGCAAATGACTGCAGAAAAGTTTAGGGGGGGGAGGTAAAAAAAAGCTCTCATAAATTGTATAGAAGTATTAACCCAAGACTCCCTAGGAGAAAGTGGACAAGCAAAATGTTCAGATGTATTTTACAGCAAAAGGGAGCAAAATAAATAATGAATACATATTGTAATAATGTTTCACTTGCGATAATGATAATGCCAAGTTTAAATGGACATGAAACCCAAAAAAAATCTTTCATGATTTAGATAGAGCATACAATTTTAAACAGCCTTCTAATTTACTTATATTATCAAATGTTCTTCGTTCTCTTGGTATCTTATGTTAAAAAGAAGGGGTAAAAGTTCAGGAGTGTGCATGTATCTGGAGCAGTATATGGCAGCAATTTTGCAAAAATATTAGAGCACTAGATAGCACCATTATTCACTACAATATAGTGCTACACACACCTACCTAAGTATCTCTTCAACAAAGAATATCATGGGAACAATGCAAAGTTGATAATAGCAGTAAACATTTTTTAAAACTCTGTCTGAAACACAAAATAACATTTTTGCGTTTCATATCCCTTTAATAGGAAAAAGTTTCAATTGCAGTTCCTCTCTTTAGGTAAATGATAAAAAAAAACATATCAATTTAAAATAAAAGTCCTTATTTATTTATTTTATATCAAATGAAATTGAAATTTAATTGCTTTACTATTATACAATTTTAGAGCATCGTTATCGTTTTGTTCAGTTATCTTGGATTGCAAACACCAATTTATTAAGAAAATATTGGATTTACATTAAAACTAGTCAGCTGGGAGACTGCCAACTCTTCCAGACTTACAGATCACATGGAGGTGAATTTTATTTGTGAATATCCTGCCAGGTTTTTTTTTTTACCAAGTGTTGCTTAATATACTACACGATGGGCCAGATTACAAGTGGTGCACAAAAATATTAGCAATTTTCTTTTTGCACTCATATTACAAGTTAAAAGTCTAGGGCACGCTAACTCTGTTTGTTGAATAGTACAGGTGTCTTAAATCCCTCACTTCTATGGGGGAGCGCTGAAAAAAACTATCGCTAGAGCGCTAAGACAAAGATGCGCTAAACAGAAGGTGCAAAGGTCAAAAGGTGAGTTCTTCATTAACTCTTGAATTATGAATTTAATTGAAATGTATGAACATGCATACATATGTACACACACATACACATACCTACACATATATAGTATATATACATATAAAAACACACACATACATATACACCTTTGAGCCCAACTTGTCATATACTATATCCCTTTAAATCACTGAAAAAACATTTTTGTTCAATAATAAACCTTTATTTTGTATTTAATATGTATAACAAAAGTGAAATACTTTATTTTAAGATATTATACAATTGTCTTGTTATGGATATATTCAAGCATTAACACCTTACTTCTGGTCTCTAAGAGGGCTAAATTATCCAGCACTATTTTATGTTGTGCTTGATCACAACACATAGCTCACCACTAGTAATATGGGTGATAATAGCAAACTCTGAGCTATTCATTCAAAGTATAGGGCGCGATAAAAAAGTGACAATCCTGTTAAAGGGACACTGTACCCAAAATTTTTCTTTTGTAATTCAGAAAGAGCATGCAATTTTAAGCAACTTTCTAACTTACTCCTATTATCAATTTTTCTTCGTTCTCTTGCTATCTTTATTTGAAAAAGAAGGCATCTAAGCTTGTTTTGGGTTCAGTACTCTGGACAGCAACTTTTTTATTGGTGAATGAATTTATCCACCAATCAACAAGGACAACCCAGGTTGTTCAACAAAAATGGGCCGGCATCTATACTTACATTCTTGCATTTCAAATAAAGATACCAAGAGAATGAAAAAAAATTGATAAAAGGAGTAAATTAGAAAGATGCTTAAAATGCCATGCTCAATCTGAATCACGAAAGAAAAAATTTGGGTACAGTGTCCCTTTAAGATTCTCTTGTTAAATGTTTTAATACCAGCTTGATATTCTTAGAATAATGTAGCTATAAAGATAATTGCCCCCTGTGCTATCAGGTAAGCTACAATTGTAATCTAGTCCTATGTGAGTGAGGTTCTCATATCCCTCCTTTTAGTTGAACATTATACATAGGGGTCAATCAGTTGAAAGGTTCCTCGCCATGTCAAACCACTGAATTATCATCTGGAGGTGCTCCTTTTAGATTGTTTTAAATATAATTGATAATGAATATAATATACTATGCGGTGCCCTCTTATCTTTCTTTTTTAAATTATAAACAGATACAAGACGACTTTACCGGAAAGAAAATGTAATCACAATATGAGTACCACTAGACTCTTAATTATGATACAACTACCCTTAATACACTCCTGCTTTGCAAGTATGCCTGGAATGTGTTGAGTGTGCATAAAAAGAAAATTACATGATTTATACACCTTTCAATCAAAGGAACAGTAAATCTCTATCATTGAAATTAAGAGAATCTATGCTTTCAAATTCAGTGTCACAACATCTTCATGGTTAAAGTTAAAAATGCTAGTTGCGTAATATAGTAGATAGCAATAAGAAAGTGAGGTAGGCATCTGTTTGTTTAACCCCTTCACTACCAGGACTTTCAGAGAAGAACTTGCCCAAAATACGGAAGAAATTTTATCATTTTTGCTACTTTTTCACAAACTTTGGGTTTGTCGCTTAAAATATTTACATACCGGTTGTGCAATCATGGCACAAATGATTGTAAAAGCTTCTCTGGCATCCCCTTTGTTCAGAAATTGCAGATATACATGGCTTTGCCATTGGTTTTTGCTCATTAGTATGCTGCTAATTGCAGCTGCGCACCACACTTCTATTATTCACGGAAGTGAAGGGGTTAATCAGATAGCTTGTAAGGGTTAATTATAGTTTTAGTGTAGAGATTACCCTCTCACCTGGCACTTCCCACCCCTAAGCCCTCCCAAACAGCTCTCTTCGCTCCTTCAACACCCCCCCCCCCCCCCCCCAGACTGTTCACCGCTATCTTAGGTACTGGCAGACAGTCTGCCAATATGATGTTTTAAGGCAAAACATTTTTTTCTATTTTCTGCTATGTAGGATCTCCCTTACCCTCCCTGATCCCTCCCAAACAGCTCTCTAACCCTCCACCCTCTAGCTTGTGTCTGCCATCTTAGGTACTGGCAGTCTGTCAGTATCTATAAAATATCTATATATATATATATATATATATATATGTTATGGGTAAAGTCAGATATTGGGTAATCCTAGGATTACCCGGGTAAAATTGACATTACTCAAGTGGCTGTGGGTATAGCTCGATGCAAGATCATAAATCTCCTCAGAGTGCGGAGTCACCGTATCAAACATATATAGCATGCACTGTAATTTACCCATCTTCACTATCTTTTTGGCCTCTGTCTGGGGGTGAATCCCCCCCTGTAAACCTCATTCCCCAAGGTTCACTTGGGGTCGATGCCAGAGCACCTTCCTTGAACCCCCCAGGTGGAGGCAAAAGAAATAGTGTAGATGGGGGAATTACAGTACATTGGGCTTTACCCACAACCGCTTGGGTAATATCTGTTTTACCCGGGTAATCCTAGGATTACCTGGATTTCTTACTTTACCCGTAACATATATATTTTTATTTTTTTATTTTCTGTTCTTTAGTTAGGGACCCCCTCACACCACCTTTTTTTCTGTAGTGTAGCTCCCCATCTCTCCCTCTCTCTTTATTTTTATTTTTTTGGCAGTGTAGGGCCATCCCTCCCTCTCCCTCATCCCTCTCCCCTCTGCTGCTGGACATCCCACCTGCCTCCCAGATTATCTCCTACACCACCCACAGCCCCCGGCAGATGATCACTACAGAAGGTGACAGACACAGTGTCACCGTCTGTAACAATCATGCTCCGGTTCCATATACAGGCAGATAACTGGAGATCAGGAACTCCAGCTCTCCCTGTGACTGAAAGCGGCTGCTATGCGTCATGCGGTACGATAAACAAAGTAATACCGCAAAGCATATATACAGTATCTCACAAAAGTGAGTACACCCCTCACATTTTTTGTAAATATTTTAATATATCTTTTCATGTGACAACAATGAAGAAATTACACTTTGCTACAATGTAAAGTAGTGAGTGTACAGCCTGTATAACAGTATAAATTTGCTGTCCAATTAGCCATTTTCCTTCCCCAGTGTTATGTGACTAGTTAGTGTTACAAGGCCTCAGGTGTGAATAGGGAGCAGGTGTTTTTAATTTGGTGTTAACACTCTCACACTCTTTCATAGTTGTCACTGGAAGTTCAACATGACACCTCATGGCAAAGACTCTACATAAAGATGGCCTAGGCTATAAGAAGATTGCCAAGACCCTGAAACTGAGCTTCAGCATGGTGGGCAAGACCATACAGTGGTTTCACAGGACATGTTCCACTCAGAACAGGCCCCGCCATGGTCAACCAAAGAAGTTGAGTGCATGTGCTCAGCAATATATCCAGAGTTTGTCTTTGGGAAATAGACATATGAGTGCTGTCAGCATTGCTGCAGAGGTTGAAGGGGCGGGGGGGTTAGCCTGTCAGTGTTCAGACCATACGCCGCACACTGCATCAAATTGGTCTGCATGGCTGTCGTCCCAGAAGGAAGCCTCTTCTAAAGATGATGCACAAGAAAGCCTGCAAACAGTTTGCTGAAGACAAGCAGACTAAGGGCATGGATTACTGGAACCATGTCCTGTTGTCTGATGAGACCAACTGTGTGTGGTGGCATCCAGGTGAGGAGTACAAAGTCAAGTGTGTCTTGCTTACAGTCAAGCATGGTGGTCGGAGTGTCATGGTCTGGGCATGCATGAGTGCAACAGTTCATTGAGGGAACCATGAATGCCAACATGTACTGTGGCATACTGAAGCAGAGCATGATCCCCTCCCTTCGGAGACTGGGCCGCAGGGCAGTATTCCAACATGATAACGACCCCAAACACACCTCCAAGATGACCACTGCTTGCTAAAGAAGCTGAGGGTAAAGGTGATGGACTGGCCAAGCATGTCTCAAGATCCAAACCCTATTGAGCATCTGTGGGGCATCCTTAAACGGAAGGTGGGGGATGCAAGGTCTTTAACATCCACCAGCTCTGTGATATCATCATGGAGGAGTGGAAGAGGACTCTAGTGGCAGCCTGTGAACTCCATGCCCAAGAGGGTTAAGGCAGTGCTGGAAAATAATGGTGGCCACAAAAAATATTGACAATTTAGGCCCAATTTGGACATTTCCACTTAGGGGTGTACTCACTTTTGTTGCCAACAGTTTAGACATTAATGGCTGTGTGTTGAGTTATTTTGAAGAGACAGCAAATTTACACTGTTATACAGGCTGTACACTCACTAGTTTACATTGTAGCAAAGTGTAATTTCTTCAGTGTTGCCACATGAAAAGATATAATAAAATATTTATAAAAATGTGAGGGGTGTACTCACTTTTGTGAGATACTGTATATATATATATATATATATATATATATATATATATATATATATATACAGTGGGGGGAAAAAGTATTTAGTCAGACACCAATTGTGCAAGTTCTCCCACTTAAGAAGATGAGAGAGGCCTGTAATTTTTATCATAGGTATATTTCAACTATGAGAGACAAAATGTGGAAACAAATCCAGACAATCACATTGTCCGATTTGGAAAGAATTTATTTGCAAATTATGGTGGAAAATAAGTATTTGGTCAATATCAAAAGTTCATCTCAATACTTTGTTATATATCCTTTGTTGGCAATGACAGAGGTCAAACGTTTTCTGTAAGTTTTCACAAGGTTGTCACACACTGTTGCTGGTATGTTGGCCCATTCCTGCCTGCAGATCTCCTCTAGAGCAGTGATGTTTTGGGACTGTCGCTGGGCAACACAGACTTTTAACTCCCTCCAAATATTTTCTATGGGGTTGAGATCTGGAGACTGGCTAGGCCACTCCAGGACCTTGAAATGCTTCTTACGAAGCCACTCCTTCATTGCCCGGGTGGTGTGTTTGGGATCATTGTCATGTTGAAAGACCTATCCACGTTTCATCTTCAATGCCCTTGCTGATGGAAGGAGGTTTGCACTCAAAATCTCACGATACATGGCCCCATTCATTCTTTCATGTACACGGATCAGTCGTCCTGTTCCCTTTGCAGAGAAACAGCCCCAAAGTATGATGTTGCCATCCCCATGCTTCACAGTAGGTATGGTGTTCTCTCTCCTCCAAACATGACAAGTTGTGTTTCTACCAAACAGTTCTACTTTGGTTTCATCTGACCATATGGCATTCTCCCAATCCGCTTCTGGATCATCCAAATGCTCTCTAGCATACTTCAGACGGGCCCGGACATGTACTGGCTTAAGCAGGGGGACACGTCTGGCACTGCAGGATCTGAGTCCCTGGCGGCGTAGTGTGTTACTGATGGTAGCCTTTGTTACGTTGGTCCCAGCTCTCTGCAGGTCATTTACTAGGTCCCCCTGTGTGGTTCTGGGATGTTTGCTCATTGTTCTTGTGATCATTTTGACCCCATGGGTGAGATCTTGTGTGGAGCCCCAGATCGAGGGAGATTATCAGTGGTCTTGTATGTCTTCCATTTTCTAATTATGGCTCCCACAGTTGATTTCTTCACACCAAGCTGCTTGCCTATTGCAGATTCAGTCTTCCCAGCCTGGTGCAGGTCTATAATTTTGTTTCTGGTGTCCTTCGACAGCTCTTTGGTCTTCACCGTAGTGGAGTTTGGAGTGTGACAGTTTGAGGTTGTGGACAGGTGTCTTTTATACTGGTAACATGTTCAAACAGGTGCCATTAATACAGGTAATGAGTGGAGGACAGAGGAGCCTCTTAAAGAAGAAGATACAGGTCTGTGAGAGACAGAAATCTTGCTTGTTTGTAGTTGACCAAATACTTATTTTCCACCATAATTTGCAAATAAATTCTTTCCATATCAGACAATGTGATTGTCTGGATTTGTTTCCACATTTTGTCTCTCATAGTTGAGGTATACCTATGATGAAAATTACAGGCCTCTCTCATCTTCTTAAGTGGGAGAACTTGCACAATTGGTGGTTGACTAAATACTTTTTTTCCCCACTGTATATATATGTACAGTATATATATATATATATATATATATATATATATATATATATATATATATACACACGTTACGTTACATTGGCTTAAGGGTTTAAAACACACCCACATAAGTTTTGAGGAAGAAAATTAAAACTATTTTCCTAAACAGATTAAAAAAAAATTATTGGAAAGAAATAAGTTCTTATTTTAACCAACTCAAATGACCGTACAGATTTCAAATGGCCTATTTACAATTACAAACTTTGGGCACGATCCGATATACGGGGCAGGTTTAGGCGAAAGCATGGAAACCTGCGCCGCCCGTAGTTTCAGCTCGCACATCGAGCTATCAAATATACGGTGCCGGCAGTTGCTAAAGTGCCGCAAGTCGGACAAACTAGCGATGTCCAGAAATAAGCGTAAGTACAAATTTCTGGAATTGCCAGTGACTTACGGCACTTTAGAAACTGCCGCCGCCTTAAAAAACTCACTAAAGTATAAAATATCCCATAACTGACTAACCTGCCTCCCAAACATCCTCCCGACACGTATACCCCTCTATCCACAATCCCCCCTCTCACTCCTAACAATAAATGTATTAACCCCTAAACCGCCGCTCCTGGATCCCGCCACCACCTATATTATATGTATTACCCACTAATCTGACCCCCCCTACAACGCCGCCACCTATTTTAAATATATATACCCCTAATCTGATCCCCCTACACCGCTGCCACCTATTTTAAATATATATACCCCTAATCTGATCCCCCTACACCGCCGCCACCTATTTTAAATAAATTAACCCCTAATCTGATCCCCCTACACCGCCGCCACCTACATTAACTATATTAACCACTAAACCTAAGTCTAACCCTAACACCCCCTAACTTCATTATTATTAAAATAAATCTAAATAATATTAATAATATTAACTAAATTATTCCTATTTAAAACTAAATACTTACCTATAAAATAAACCCTAAGATAGCTACAATATAATTAATAAATACATTGTAGCTATTTTAGTGTTTATATTTATTTTACAGGTAACTTTGTATTTATTTTAACTAGGTACAATAGCTATTAAATAGTTAATAACTATTTAATAGCTACCTATTTAAAATAATTACCAAATTACCTGTAAAATAAATCCTAACCTAAGTTACCATTACACCTAACACTACCGTATTAATAAATTAATTGAATAAACTACAACTATCTCAACTAAAATACAATTAAATACAATAATCTATATTACACAAAAAAAACCCCACTAAATTACACAAAAAAAAGATTACAGGAATTTTAAGCTAATTACACCTAATCTAAGCCCCCTAATAAAATAAAAAAGCCCCCCAAAATAATAAAATTTCCCTACCCTAAACTAAATTAAAAAAGTAATCAGCTCTATTACCAGCCCTTAAAAGGGCCATTTGCAGGGCATTGCCCCAAAGTAATCAGCTCTTTTACCTGTAAAAAAAAAGAGCACCCCCCCATTACAACCCACCACCCACTCACCCCTACTCTAAAACCCACCCGATCCCCCCTTAAAAAAACCTAAGTCTAACTCCCAAGTGGTCCTTACCTGTCCTGAAGACCGGCGGAGAAGGTCCTGTTCCAGGCGGTGAAGTCTTCTTCCAAGCGGCGACATCTTCTTCTTCCAGGAACCAGCCGGCGCGGAGTGGAGGAGTTGAAGACCGATGACCACGGAGCTGAAGACCGTCCACTCTGGAACTGAAGACCAGTGATGCTGGAACTGAAGATCGGCGATGCTGGAACTGAAGACTGGAGCCATGGAGCATGGAGGATCCTCTTCATACGATCTCCGCCATACACTGAATAGGAATTCAAGGTACGCGATTAAATATGGCGCCCCTTGAATTCCTATTGGCTGATTTGAGCCTTCAAATTCAAATCAGCTAATCAGATGAGAGCTACTTTAATTCTATTGGCTGATTTGAATAGCCAATAGAATAAGAGCTACTGTAGTTCTATTGGTTCTATTACAGTAGCTCTTATTCTATTGGCTATTCAAGTCAGCCAATAGAATTAAAGTAGCTCTCATTCGATTGGCTGATTTGAATTTGAAGGCTCAAATCAGCCAATAGGAATTCAAGGGACGCCATATTTAATCGCGTACCTTGAATTCCTATTCAGCAGCAGAGATCGTATGAAGAGGATCTTCCACGCTCCATGGCTCCGGTCTTCAGTTCCAGCGTCGCCAATCTTCAGTTCCAGCATCGCCGGTCTTCAGTTCCAGAGTGGACGGTCTTCAGCTCCGTGGTCATCGGTCTTCAACTCCTCCGCTCCGCGCCGGCTGGTTCCTGGGAGAAGAAGATGTCGCCACTTGGAAGAAGACTTCACCGCCTGGAACAGGACCTTCTCCGCCGGTCTTCAGGACAGGTAAGGACCACTTGGGGGTTAGACTTAGGTTTTTTAAGGGGGGATCGGGTGGGTTTTAGAGTAGGGGTGTGTGGGTGGTGGGTTGTAATGGGGGGGTTGTTCTTTTTTTTTACAGGTAAAAGAGCTGATTACTTTGGGGCAATGCCCCACAAAAGGCCCTTTTAAGGGCTGGTAATAGAGCTGATTACTTTTTTAATTTAGTTTAGGGTAGGGAAATTTTATTATTTTGGGGGGCTTTTTTATTTTATTAGGGGGCTTAGATTAGGTGTAATTAGCTTAAAATTCCTGTAATCTTTTTTTTTTTTTGTAATTTAGTGGGGTTTTTTGTGTAATATAGATTAGTGTATTTAACTGTATTTTAGTTGAGATAGTTGTAGTTTATTTAATTAATTTATTGATAGGGTAGTGTTAGGTGTAATGGTAACTTAGGTTAGGATTTATTTTACAGGTAATTTGGTAATTATTTTAAATAGGTAGCTATTAAATAGTTATTAACTATTTAATAGCTATTGTACCTAGTTAAAATAAATACAAAGTTACCTGTAAAATAAATATAAACCCTAAAATAGCTGCAATGTAATTATTAATTATATTGTAGCTATCTTAGGGTTTATTTTATAGGTATTTAGTTTTAAATAGGAATAATTTAGTTAATATTATTAATATTATTAAGATTTATTTTAATAATAATTAAGTTAGGGGGTGTTAGGATTAGACTTAGGTTTAGTGGTTAATATATTTAAAATAGGTGGCGGTGGTGTAGGGGGCTCACATTAGGGGGTAATACAATTAATATAGCTGGCGGCGGTGTAGGGGGTCAGATTAGGGGGTAATACATTTAAGATAGCTGGCGGCGGTGTAGGGGAAACAGATTAGCGGGTAATACATATAATGCAGGTGGCAGCGGGGTCCGGGAGCGGTGGTTTAGGGGTTAAACAGTTTATTAGGTATTGCGGCGGGGGATTGCGGTTGATAGGTAGATAGACATTGCGCATGCGTTAGGTGTTAGGTTTTATTTTGCAGGTAGTTTAGGGAGTTACGGGCTTATTTTGGTCTCCTTTTTTGAAAAGCATAGCTAGGTAGGTTCAGCACCTGGGTGCTATTTGCTGATTGGTGGCTGCACTTATGCCTACCTAGCTATGCTTTTCAACAAAGGATACCTAAATAATAAAGCAAATTAGATAATAGAAGTAAATTGGAAGGTTGTTTAAAATTATATGTTCTATCTGAATCCTGAAAGAAAAAAAATGGGTTTCCTACCGCTTTAAAGGCAAAGTTAAACTTTCATGGTTGCAGATAGAGAGGTGCTTTTAAATATCTTTCCAATTTACTTCTATTATCAAATTGCATTTGTTTCTTGGTTGTTGAAATGCATGCCATGCCAAGGTATTATTATTATCAGTTATTTGTAGAGCGCCAACAGATTCCACAGCACTTTTATAGGTGTAATATATAGGAAGGTCCTGCCAAGAATTGCACTGGTGTAGATCACCTTCATGGGAGCTGAGATATAAAACCGCTGGGCTCATAGGCTTGCTAAGGGGGGTTCAAGAAGAGAGTCATGTGGAGTGAGGAAGAGAGTTCTACAAAATAAGGGCCATTCTGGAGAAATCCTGTAGATTGGAATGTGAGGAGGTAATGAGAGAGGAGGAGAGAAGGAGGTCATGAGCAGAGAGAAGACAATGAGAGTGGGAATATCTGGAGACAAGGGGGCCGATTTAATAAAGTGCGAGCGGACATGATCCGCACATCTATAAATGCTGGTGAACTGCTTCTGCAATGCCGCCCCCCTGCAGACCCGCTAGCAGGGGGTGTCAATCAACCCAATCGTATACAATTGTGAGAATAGATGTCTGCCACCTCAGAGGAGGCGTATGAGTTAAGGAGCAGCAGACTTAAGACCGTTGCTTCTTAACTCCTGTTTCTGGCTAGCCTTAAGGCTTGCGCGAAAACAGTTACATTCAGGGCCCTTATTAAAATTCGCCCCAAGGTCTGAGATATAGGTACAGCAATGCACTACTGTGAACCAGTTACTGATTAGTGGCTAGTGGCTACACACATATGCCTCTTGTCATTGGCTCACCAGAAGTGTTCAGCTAGCTCCCAATTGAGCACTGCTACATCTTTAACAAAAGAAAACGAAGAGAATGAAGCAAAGTTGATAATAGAAGTACATTTGAAAATTGTTTAAAATTATATGCTCTAGTTGAATCATGATTTGATCAGCCAGTCAGTGTGCAGCATGGGGAAGTGTCAGGGATCTACATTCACAGGATGCCCTCCAGCCACTCTGGGACAGTGGAAACACTATAATGTTTACAGTTATATGTCAGGAAAACCGGCAAAATATAAAATATAAATGCATTGCAAAATTTAATTATTATGCAGAACTAAAAATGGTGGCCTAGATTACAAGTGGAGTGCAAAAATAATATTTCTACTGAGCATTAACATTGCTCAAGCACAATCAATAGTGCTTCTATTTTTGCACTGATATTACATATCCAAAGTTTTTTAGCATCACTCAAGCAATAGTCTGGTGCTCGCTAATATCTACATGTTAGATAGCGTGGGAGCACTAAATCCCTCACATCATTTTTATGGGGGCATGAAATTAAATGAATGTCGGACAAAGCTCCACTAGTAAGCTGAGGATGCGATAAGCCAGAGGTCCCAAAAAGCTCTGTATTTTAACAGTGGTATTTTGGATTGTGCTTGAGAGCAACAAACCATTTGTAATATAAGCGCAGTAAGCGTGCTAATAGTGTGCCCGGAGCTATCTATTACAAGTATAGGGCACACTAAAAAGTGTTGTTAAGATGTTCTGGTCAAACTTTTTAACCATCTACTTGTATTTCCTGAATGCGCATTATTCTTAGTTCAAGACCAAAATCAAGATAATGCACCTTGTGTGCTCCACTTGTAATCTAGTCCTTTATGGGGGCTGAATGTTAGGATCTTGTTCTTTACAGTGAGAACTTACGGTTTGGCATGATTGAAGCAGCTTTTTAGTTTTAATGGTGGCAATCTCGCTATTTTGCAAAAAAACACAATGAATTGTGTGAGTAATGTTTAAAGCTCACTGTTGTAAATGGGAAAAGTTGAAACCACGTTCTTCTGCAAGATATTAATATTCAGCATTGTTAATCTACATTCTTGTGCAAAATCTCGCAGAATTAAGAAACAAGAAATTCACAAGAAAGTAAAAAAAATTATATACAGTATTGAGCAATTTCACTGTATTTTACATTTAAATATCACATCTATACACAGATGTTTTATCCATCATGACCTAGTTCAAGAGAATACATCATTCATTTAAACTTTGCTATTGTTTTGGAAATTAAAAGATGAATTTCATACGTATAAATTGTTATTTGTCTTTACTCAATGTACAAAGGTTATCAGTCCAAAGAACCATTGTGTTAGTGATTTGCATTTCATACATTCAAATAGACGAGAACCCTCGTATCACACAGCAAATGCTACTAACGCACCTCTTTGCAAAATAACCTTCACATACAATCTCGACACCTTTAAAAATTACTCATGCAACTCTGAATTCCAGAAGCAGATAGTTTTACAACATTACAATATAATGACGAGATTTAACCCCTTAGTGACCAGACCATTTTTTAATTTTCTTACCGTTAAGGACCAGGACTATTTTTACAATTCTGCAGTGTTTGTCTTTAGCTGTAATTTTCCTCTTACTCATTTACTGTACCAACCCATATTTTATACCGTTTTTCTCGCCTTTAAATGGGCTTTCTAAAGATCCCATTATTTTCATCATATCTTATAATTTACTATAAAAATAATTATAAAATATGATGAAAAAAATGAAAAAACCCACACTTTTTCTAACTTTGACCCCCCCAAAATCTGTTACACATCTACAACCACCAAAAAACACCCATGCTAAATAGTTTTTTAAATTTTGTCCTGAGTTTAGAAATACCCAATGTTTACACATTCTTTGCTTTTTTTGCAAGTTATAGGGCAATAAGTACAAGTAGAACTTTGCTATTTCCAAACTATTTTTTTTTTCAAAATTTAGCGCTAGTTACATTGTAACACTGATATCTGTCAGGAATCCCTGAATAACCCTTCACATATTTTTTTTTATTTAGTATTGATCTAGGCCCATTTTTGTACATTTCATGCCACCATTTCAGTGCTAAAAGCGATCAAATAAAAAAAAAAAGTTTCTGATTCTTCAGCAGAGATTTGTCTGTAAGAAATGCATTTGGTAATAGTTTTTATTATAAATGTGACTTCCTATTTCTATGGTATACTTAAGTTTTTAATACACATATAAATACAAATAGGTTGTTTAATATGATATTGAGATTAAGGAAATATTTGAATATATGTAGGCTTTACAAAAATCATATGAGGTAGACTCAAATCTAACCAGCTTGTTGTATGACATGTATAATTTAAATTACAATAATGCATTGCAACACAAAATAGGACTTCTTGCTAATACCATACAGTATAATATGGTTTTATTGTTTACCATTCTTCACATGCCTGTATCTCAAACACTTTACAGCTGCTGTACAAAATTTAATATACTGCTAAAATGTTTAAGAAGAAACATACCATAGATGGCTATGATGGAAAAAAGGTAACAGTTTTGCCTCAAGCATAACAAATCATATAAAAACATAGGCAATGAAATCTTGGGAGATTGGAAAACATAAAACATTTTTGCTGGCTGCTGTTTTCATAGCAACAATGAATCAAATAATTTCACTTGAATCTGAAGAAAAAATATAGATGACATGTCCCACAAGCCATTGGTTACTTTTTCGTTTTTTAGTATTGTAATAAATTCAGTCATAGTTGTAATTTCATGCATCATCAAACTGGTGCAACAGAAAATTACCAAAAATATATATAAATGTACATACAGTAGGAGCATGTTATAAACCTAGAGGGTGCAAACAAGAAGTTTATTAATAATTAATCAAATACTAAATAATGTATATAGCTATGACTTTAAAATAATTGTCAAACCCTTGTATCACACGTAAGTGATGTTTTAGAATGTTCATCTTCACTTAAAGGGACATAATACTCATATGCTAAATCACTTGAAACTGATGCAGAATAACTGTAAAAAGCTGACAGGAAAATATCATCTGAGCATCTCTATGTAAAAAAGAAGCTTTTTTTACCTCACAATTTCCTCGGCTCACCAGAGTAAGTTCTGTGTAAAAAGTTATACTTCAGCTGCAGGTAAAAAAAAAATAATGAACAAATGAACTGCAGCCAATCAGCATCAACAGTGCTGAGGTCATGAACTCTTTTACTGTGATCTCATGAGATTTCACTTAACTCTCATGAGATTTCATAGTAAACTTCCTTAAACTGAATAGGGAAATAACATGAGTGTGCATGAGGCATGCTCCCTTACCGGTCCCGTGACAGGTATACTGATTTGCTGCTTAAAGTGCTTTACAATGGTGTGTGAATATTTAAGACATTTTGAGGCAAAATATCTTTCTTTTTTACATAGAGATGTTCAGGTGATATTTTCTAGTCAGCTTTTTACAGCTATGCTGCATCACTTACAAGTGTTTCAACATTTGGGTATCATGGCCCTTTAAAGACCCATTACAGGGCCTTAATAGTGCTGAATCGCTAGTGATAAAATCATATTCTCTAAAAAACGAGGACATGTTATTGTCCTACTATAATGGACCTTTTATTTGTATGACACTGGTTTGGAAATACATGAAAATGGAACTCTAATTCGTTTTGTGCTGTATATGTACCAGATACAGTTACCTGTAGAAGTTGTTCATTGTATGCTGAGCATTAGGTGAACAAAAATAGATGGCTGTGCAGATTATTAATAGCCCCTTCCACTTTGCAAACTTCTTTTCTTTTCTCCATTTCAATAACCAACACTTTGTTGACATCTGTTTTTTTTATGGTTATTAAAAAGAAATAAAATGATGGAGACAAAAAGGAAACAGAATGGAATAAAGCTTTTATGTTACCAATATTTTAGAATCATCAGAAAATGGTTTGACCCTCATGCCCCCATGAAATAGAAATAGAAATAGAAATAAACAGAAATAGAAATTCATTCAAAAAATTTTAGAACTAAGAAAATCACAATATAAATGTAAAGCCACAAAAATAAACAGCAATTCCACAAATTATTATTATTATCATCATTTATTTATAAAGCGCCAACATATTACTCAGTGCTATACAAAAGTACATTACAATCATGAGGGTAGAAAAGAATAAAAACTTACATTATGTAAGACTATACAATGTGCATTACCACATTTATATTTAAAACATAAGTAAAATGAGAGGAGCACCCTGACCTTGAGCTCAATTAGCTGTAGATGCACTTTTATACAAAGTAAGCTACAGTTAGAGAGGCTTTCAAGCTTACAATATAAAGGAAATACATGGGGAAGTTGAGGGTGAGTGAAAAATAAATAGTAGAGAGGTCTAAAAGTAAGTTGTATGTGTCCTTGAACAGATATGTTTTAAGGAACACAATAAGCTTTTAAAACTAGATGAAAGTCTGACTTAGCAAGGCAAGGAGTTCCATATGATAGGTGCAGTTCTAGAAAAGACTTGCAGACAAGAGTGTGAGAAAGTAATGAGAGATGAGGGGAGAAGTAGGTGTTGGGCAGAGCGGAGGGGTCGAACTGAGGACTATTTGCAGACAAGGGCAGAAATATAGGAGGGTGCAGTCAGTGTTGGTGAGGGCTTTGTATGTCAGGGTCAGAAGTTTAAATGTTATTCTGGCAGAGGCATTCCTGATGGATAGCAGTGGGGACAGGCAGTAGCTTGGGAGAGGAGATAACACAGAATTGCAGTAGTCAAAGCGGGAAATGATAAGAGAGTGGATAAGAATCTTAGTTGTGTCTTGAGTGAGGAATTGACAAATTTTAGAGAAGTTTTTAAGGTGGAAGCAGCAAGAGTTAGCTAAGAACTTAATTTGGAGAGCAAAAAAAAATTCTGAGTCAAGTATGACCCCAAGGCACTGGGCCTGGGAGACAGAGGTGATCATTTATTAGTATGACATGAACTTGAAAATGATATGTATACTCTGGATACAATAAATATTGGACTTTTTAACTGCATTTAGGTAAAGTCTATTAAGCTTTTTATGCTGGTATTTATTTAGGTAGAGATGATGACAGAGTTGTCCACAGTAAGCGACATTTGGGGAACGGTGAGGTTGGAAGAGGAAGGGAATAGAAGGAGTTCAGTTAAAGAGAGGTTCAGCTTTAGGTGCTGAGAAGTCATCCAGGATGAGATATTAGCTAGGCAGCTGGTGACATGAGTCAGCAGGGAGGAGGAAATGTCTGGTGTAGTAAAGTAGATTTGGGTGTCATCAGCATAGTAATAACACTAGTTATTCAGGGTGCCAGGAATCAGACTGAGACGAGAAGTGCAAAAATAATCACACCTTTATTAATAGCAAAAAATTATAAAAAAGTCCACAATTCAAATAACAAATAACCGCGGGAGGACAAAAGACTTATTGGGGAAACGGGCATGGAAGGCACGGAGGAGGGCAGGAGCATGAACATCAGAGGAGGGAACCCAAGAACACTCCTCCAGACCGTATCCCCTCCAGTGAACCAAATACTGTACACAGCCCCTGGACATACGAGAGTCAATAATGCTGCTGACATGCAGATTCAAATGGAACAGGGACATAAAGCACTTTTTTAAGCCTTAAGAGACCTTTCAAAACTAAAAAGGGTTATGGTGTTAATGTTTCCTATATACACTGTATTGCTATTGTTTTCCTTTGTAAGATTTATTTTTCTCCCAGTAATGGGTACCATTATATATGCACAAATGTTTTCTGCACTGTTTTAACCTTCTATATTTGTGGCTCTGTTTGTTTTAGTTTTTACATGGTGTGAGTTCCTTTGGAGCCTGTCAATGCTTAAGAGTTTAATGTTGGGATGATAGCCCTCTTATTCATGTGAGACACTCAGTATTTATATGCTGAGTCCCTGTGCATTCTGAGTGATATAGTATTTACCATACCCTGTCTACAAATGTATGAGTTTACATGTTTATTCTCAATCTATGCAACTTATGTCAGCCTCTCATACTTGTAACCTGTTAATATATATTGTATGTACTGTTGTCTTTTATAAGATGGTGACAGGTTGGATATTGTGCAGGCACTTTATTCTTTCTGTTACATATCTTCACTTAACTTGTCTCCTCCCGGAGCTTAGTCTAAGTAAATAGTACTGTAGAGATCTGAATCTTCTCAAGTGTTACACATCTTCCAGTAATAGGCAGTGTCAAACTATTTAATAATTACTAGCTTAATTTATGTAGTCTATTATAACACTGCACAGCTGTTATTCTACAACAATATGGCCTGCTTTGTTTACAGTCTAACCTTGTAACAAAGGCATTCTTGTACCTCCTGTCTATTTGTTTTGTGTGGTTGCGCCACTGGCGGCCGAGGTGGTGTTCCACAAGTAATGAGCATAGTTACACTTTATTGTAGGAGGTTGACTCTAATGCTTGCTAAAAAAGTAGCTTCGCCTGGTTAAGTATATATCTTTCTACACCATGTTCTCTAAAGCTTCACCAATTGTTGTCAGCAATAAGCTCTACAGCTCAACCTTTAATTTCGTAATATTGTTTTAATGCATATCTATACCCAAATACCTCCTGTTTTATCCCCCCCCTCCCCCCAACTAAAGTACTCTGGCATTTTTGCCGGAGGCTAAATAAGCGGTTTATCTTGCAAATACCGCCAGTGTACTCCTACCTTTCTATATATAACTGGAGGTAGGTGAGGACTCCCTTTATTCACTCAGGGGCATTGCCCCTTCTTTCATAATTATATGTTGGTGTACCTAGCAGTGGTCGCTTGTTTCATTGGGGTTCCTTTCTCTCTCCTATTGATTCAAGTGGTTGGGGGTAGGGGTAACCCAATAAATTATAAGTTAACTCAACATTATTCTAAGATAAATCCCTCACTTACTTCCAGACCTTATTCTAGCTAACTTGTGAATCTACCATAGACCTTTATCAGCCCTACAACTCACAGCTGTTCAAGTTTATTTTATTTAGTTCACTATATCAGCTTAAAACGGTGATTCATAAAACCATCTTATATTATATTGTGTTGTATTATTCAAAAAGAGGTTTAAATTTTGATTGTTTATTACTATAATCAATATGTTATATGTTATCATACAGGAAATGAGTCAATTGTATCACTATGTACAATGTCCATGTATTCTGTTTCATTGTCTTAATCATAGTGAACATGTTATTGAGCAAACATATTGCATGTTTATCTAATCTTTGTACTATATAATAACCTCAATAAAAACTAAAATTAAAAAAAAAAACTAAAATAAAAAAAAAATAATAATGCTGTTGACCTCATACTCCTCATGGTTGTCAACAAAGATAGGATGGGGACGAGGCAACACAGTGGTAAACCGATTACAAACCAATGGTTTCAAGAGCGAGACATGAAAAACATTGGAGATGCGCATAGCAGGAGGAAGGTCAAGAGCGTAGGCCACAGGATTAACCCGTCGGAGTATTCTAAAAGGACCAACATAATGGGGGGTTCAAGTTGCGGAGGACAGCCAAACTCTCTCACCAACCTGGTAGGAAGGTTCGGGCAGACACCTACGATCAGCCTGGAACTTTTGGCACTGCATAGAACGATGAGGCAATCCTGAATCTGCACCCACGTGGAACAGAGTTGCCGGAGATGCTCCTCCAAAGCCGGAATACCCTGAGACATGAATGAATCGGGCAACAAGGATGGTTGAAACCCATAATTCGCCATGAACTGGCATAACTTGGAGGAAGCATTAATAGCACTATTACGAGCAAACTCTGCCCAAGGTAACAGGTCGGACCAAGTATTGTGGTGATCTGAGACATCAACAGAGAAACTGTTCCAGAGCTTGATTAGACCGTTCTGCAGCCCCATTGGATTGAGGGTGATATACCGAGGAGAAGGAAAGCTGGATCCCCATTTGAGCACAAAAGGAACGCCAAAATCTGGAGACAAACTGGCTACCCCGGTCCAACACTATCTCCTTGGGTAACCCATGTAAACGGAAGACCTCCCGGGCAAAAATTGAAGCAAGCTCCTGAGCGGTAGGCAGCTTAATCAAGGGAATGCAATGTGACATTTTAGAAAAACGGTCAACCACCATAAGGATAACGGTATTGCCATTGGAAACAGGGAGCTCCACAATGAAGTCCATGGAAAGATGTGTCCAAGGACGCTCACCATTAGCAATAGGTTGAAGAAGACCCACAGGAAGTCATCGAGGAGTCTTATTCTGTGCACAAACTGAGCAGAAGGCAACATACACAGCAACATCAGAACAAAGACTTGGCCACCAGAATTGTCGAGTGACAGACCAAATCATTTGGTTCTTGCTTGGGTCACCTGTGGCTTTAGGAAAGTGGTAAGTGTGCAAAAGTTTAGTTTGAAGATTCACAGGAACAAAACACTTACCACTAGGTTTCTCAGGAGGTGCATTGGTTTGTGCAGCCAGAATCTCCTCCCCCAAGGGAGAGGTCAAATTAGCACGTATGGTAGCCAAAATATAGTCAGTAGGTATAACAGGAGTAGGTACAGACTCCTCCTTGGACAGAGGCTAAAATTTTCGAGAGAGGGCATCAGCCCTAACATTCTTACTACCAGGCAGGTAGGAGACCACATAATTAAACCGAGACCAAAATAGCGCCCATCTGGCCTGTCTGGGCGACAAACATTTTGTTTCAGATAGATAAGTTAAATTCTTGTGGTCAGAATGAGCACTGCCATCTAGTACCCTCGAGAAGATGCCTCCATTCCTTGAGTGCCAAAATTATGGCCAGTAATTCCCTGTCGACAATTTCTTAGAGAAGAAACCACATGAATGCAAGGAACCATCAGGCATAGGACGTTGAGACAAGAGGGCACCTACTCCAGTCTCAGACGCATCGTCCTCAAGAACGAAAGGCAGGACTGGGTTAGGATGAGCCTTAATGGCAGTAGGTGACCAATGGAGTGGATCATTCTCTTTACGGGTCATGTCTGTGATAGGTTTGACCAAGGAAGAAAAGTTTTTAATAAACTTTCTATACTAATTGAGGAACCCCAAAAAACGTTAAATAGACTGAACACCAATTGGGCGAGGCCACTGCAGAACTGCAGATAACTTGTCAGGATCCATGGAGAATGCTGCAACGGAGATAACATAACCTAGGAAGGTTACTTAAGTCTGATGGAACTCACATTTCTCGAGTTTACAAAACAGGCCGTTTTCACGTAGTCTCTGAAGAACCTGTGTAACATCAGAACGATGAGCCTCAAGTGTGGGTGAGTGTATGAGAATGTTGTCTAAGTACACCACAACACACTGTTGCAACATATCTCATAGGACATCATTAATAAATTCCTGAAAAACAGCAGGAGCATTACAGAGGCCAAAGGGCATTACAAGATACTCATAATGCCCGCTCCTGGTGTTAAATGCTGTTTTCCATTCGTGGCCCTCCTTAATCCTAATGAGATTGTACACTCCTCTGAAATCAAGTTTAGTAAAGACTGTAGCTCCCTTGAAGTGGTCAAAGAGTTCCATAATGAGCGGAATAGGGTAAGCATTCTTAATGGTAAGACGATTAAGACCCTATAATCGATGCATGGTCTTAACTCGTCACCCTTTTTCTTCACAAAGAAGAAGACAGCCCCTGCAGGAGAGCAGGATTTGCGGATGATCCCCCGCGACAGAGCATCGTCAACATACTCCTCCATAGCACAATTCTCTGCAACAGACAAAGGGTAAACTCGGCCCCGAGGAGGAATGGCTCTGGGTTGCAGGTCTATGGCACAATCGTAAGACTGGTGAGGAGGCAACGTACCGGCACGCACCTTGTCAAAAACGTATAGTAACTCTCGGTACTCCTCTGGCAAATGAGATACCGAAGAAATGCACAAGACTTTAACTGGTTTCCAAAGACAAGTGGAAATACATTGCAGGGACCACGACAAAATTTCAGACCTGCGCCAGTCGAGACTGGGATTGTGCTTTTGGAGCCAGGGATAACCCAGAACAACCGGAAAATGTGGAGAGTTAATCACCTGGAACTGGAGGGTTTCAAAATGGAGAGGTCCAACAGCCATGGACAACGGAGCAGTTTCGTGAATAATGAGTGCAGGCTGAAGGGGCCTGCCATCAATGGCCTCAATAGCAAGCGGAACAGACCAAGGAAAAACAGGAATGGAGTGCTTTGATACAAAAGCACTGTCAATGAAATAGCCCGCAGCACCGGAGTCAACAAGAGCCTGAGTGACTATGGAGGAGTCCACCCAGGAAAGGACAACCAATACCAAAGGTTTCTCCTTTAGCGGTTCCAGGGACGAGGATAAACCACCCAAGGTCGGTCCCCAAAGGGACCTTAGGTGTGAGCGTTTCCGGGCCGTGTAGGACAAGACTTCAAAAGGTGGCCCTGTGACCCACAATAGAGGCAGAGTCCCTCCCTCCTCCTAAAGGCCCTCTCCTCCGCAGAGAGACGCGTGAATTCCAACTGCATCGGCTCAGCGGTACCTGGTGACTCGTGACCAGGAGGCATGGGAGGAGAGGCAGGCATGGGTGGGAATGAACATGTAGGAGACAACGGAACAGGAGGCTTCCACAAGCGCTCCTTGAAAGAGGGCCTCTCTCTGGGTCTGTTGTCAATTAGGATCAAAAAAGACACCAATGCCTCAAGATCCTCTGGTAAATATCTGGGAGCAATTTCGTCTTTAATTGCATCAGAGAGCCCATGAAAGAAGGCGGCAACAAGAGCTTCATTGTTCCAACCTACCTCTGCGGCAAGCGTACGTAACTCAATAGCATACTGAGCTACAGAACTTGTACCTTGCTGAATGGACATGTGTCGTTTAGCAGCAGAGGAGGAGCAAGCCGGAACAACAAATACCCTTTGAAAGGAGGCCACAAATTCAGGGTAATTTGAAATCACAGGTTTATTAGTCTCCCACAAGGGATTAGCCCAGGCAAGAGCTGTGTCAGAGAGTAACGAGATGAGAAATCCCACCTTAGCTCTGTCAGAGGGAAACGCCTGAGGTAACATCTCAAAAACCCTCTGCACTGAATAGGATCACTTCGCTGAGGTAGAGGTGCAGAACCAGACATGCTCCTGGTAGGCATAGGTGCAGCAGTGGAAACAGGAGCAGCCTTAACTTGCGGGACACTTTGGTCCAAATGTGCAGTGCAAGTCAGCAGGGTTTGCAGGAATAGTGCAAATTGATCCAAGCGGTGATCCTGTACATCCATCCTGGAAATGATGGCAGGTAAAGGTGGATAATTAGCACCATCAGGATTCATGGCCTTTGTGTAATGTCAGGGTGCCAGGAATCAGACTGAGACGAGAAGTGCAAAAATAATCACACCTTTATTAATAGCAAAAAATAATATAAAGTCCACAAGTCAAATAACAAGCCAGGAGTCAAAACCAGAGCTGGTAGTCAGACGAGCCGACTCAGGAGCCAAAGCGAATAGTCAGACGAGTCGGAATCAGGAACAAGGTAAACAGCAGAGTCAGGAACAAGCCAGGGATCAGGAACCAGGAAGGACATCAGGCAGCCAGGTAATACACAGGAGCTTCTCACAAACAGGTCTGACACAACACAAAGGCAAAGCATACTGAACAGAGGCCCTTTAAATAATAAATGATGACACACAATTCTGAGACTGCATCCTGTCTCACATGATGATGCACACCAGTCTGGCCATAAAAGGAAGTGCAGGAAATGAGCATTATCCCCCACAATGCACCATAGTCAGGAAGAAATGTGAGTAAAATGGCTGCCAGCAGCACATGGCAAACAAAACAGGGAAAAACCCTGACACACTGAACCCACAGGACTTGATTACTGAGCCTAGGGATGATGTGTAGACTGAGAAAAGGAGGGGGCCTAGGCATTGAGATACCCAAACAGAGAAGGGAAGAGAGGAGGAACCAGAGAAGGAAAAGGTAAAGATAGGGTTAGAAAGGCAGGAAGAAAGCCACAGTAGGGCTGTGTCACAAATACCCAAGGGTTGAAGGGTCTGGTGCAGCAGTGGATAGTCAACAGTGTCAAAGGATTAGCATGGAGTAATGACCTTAGTCTTGGCAGTAAGCACAAACAGCAATAAACACACAATAATCCACCAAGTAGTAGCCAGGGTTGTATATGAAAGTGCTATGCACCCCCATTAGAGGCAAATCGGAGTTAAAAGGTGTACTCAGTCATAGATAAGACCCACATATGGTGCAAATTATATGTTCTATTTACTGGATTATACATGACAGGAATGAGCAGCCAGGTTCTGCACCCATACACTGGCAACATCACTTGGGGTTAAATATGACATAACAAATGTGTACGAGAATAGATTAGTATGACAGAAAAGCACATATACATAAACAATATAATGTTTTATTTAATTAACACATTTAAAAACATATATATATATATATATATATATATATATATATATATATATATATATATATATATATATATATATATATATATATATATATATATATATATGTAATAAAGAGAGGGAAAATGGGGGAAAAAAGGGAAATTCAGGAAGGCGCAACACTCTAAATGAAGAATCCTAGATTGGGAGTATTGAGATCAGTGGGTTTTAAATGACACCCATCTTTCTGTCCATATATATATATATATATATCCAAGAGGCAATATGCCTTTTCACAGTACCTAAATTATGGTGAAAGAATACAATTCTGAAAAAAAAATCATTTTTATTACAATGTCAACATTAGGGGTTGAATGTTACATTAAATAATGATTAATCTCATAATTAAAAAATTGCAAAATGATACTTCATCTTAGCTTTATTATTTAATAAAATGTACATTTCTATTACATAAATATTTTAACCTCTCAAAAACCAACGGTTAGATTACAAGTTTTGTCGGTAAAAACTTGAGTTGCTAATGAGCCGTTTTTTTTTCTAGCGCTCACTTTAAACAACGCTGGTATTACAAGTTTTCTGAATGGCTGCGTTAGCCTCATAAAAGTGAGCGTTGAGCAAATGTAGCGCCAATTCTCACTGTAATACCAGCTTTGCTTACGGTAGCATGCACGATTTCCCCATAGGAAACAATGGGGATGAGCTGGCTGAAAAAAAACCTAACATCTGCAAAAAAGCAGCGTTCAGCTCCTAACGCAGCCCCATTGTTTCCTATGGGAAAATACTTTCTAAGTCTACACCTAACACCCTAACATGAACCCAGAGTCTAAACACCCCTAACCTTACACTTATTAACCCCTAATCTGCCGCCCCCGACATCCTCGCCACCTGCATTATATTATTAACCCCTAATCTGCCGCTTCGGACACCTCCGCCGACTACATTATACCTATGAACCCCTAATCTGCTGCCCCTAACATTGCCGACACCTACATTATATTTATTAACCCCTAATCTGCCGCCCTCAACGCCGCCGCCACCTACCTACAATTATTAACCCTTAATCTACCACCCCCAACGTCGCTGTTACTATATTAAATGTATTAACCCCTAAACCTAAGTCTAACCCTAACCCTAACACCCCCCTAACTTAAATCTATTTTTAATAAATCTAAATAAAATTACTATAATTAAATAAATTATTCCTATTTAAAACTAAATACTTACCTATAAAATAAACCCTAATATAGCTACAATATAACTAATAGTTACATTGTAGCTATTTTAGGATTTATTTTTATTTTACAGGCAACTTTGTATTTATTTTAACTAGGCACAATAGTTATTAAATAGTTATTAACTATTTAATAACTACCTAGCTAAAATAAATACAAAAGTACCTGTAAAATAAACCCTAACCTAAGTTACAATTACATCTAACACTACTCTATAATTAAATTAATTACCTAAACTACCTACAATTAAATACAATTAAATTACGAAAAAAAGCAAACACTAAATTACAGAATTACATGATTGGATCAGCCAATAGAATGCAAGGTCAATTCTATTGGCTGATCCAATAAGCCAATCAGATTTAACTTCAATCCGATTGGCTGATTAAATCAACCAATCAGATTTTTCCTACCTTAATTTCCAATTGGCTGATAGAATCCTATCAGCCAATCGGAATTCGAGGGACGCCATCTTGGATGACGTCATTTAAAGGACCAGCCATTCATCAGGTAGTCATTGGCCTAGAAGGATGTTCCGCACCGGAGGTCTTCAAGATGGAGCCGTTCCTCATCGGATGGATGAAGATTGAAGATGCCGCTTGGATGAAGATGTCTACCGGTCCGGCTGTCCTCTTCTGCCCGGATAGGATGAAGACTTCTGCCGCCAGTCTGGATGTCCTCTTCTGCCCCATTGGATGACCACTGGTGCCCGGCTGGGTGAATACAGCTCAAGGTAGGGTGATCTTCAATGGGGTAGTGTTAGGTTTTTTTAAGGGGGGATCGGGTGGGTTTTAGAGTAGGGGTGTGTGGGTGGTGGGTTGTAATGTTGGGGGGGGGTATTGTATTTCTTTTTTTTACAGGTAAAAGAGCTGATTACTTTGGGGCAATGCCCCGCAAAAGGCCCTTTTAAGGGCTATTTGTAATTTAATGTAGTGTAGGGTAGGGAATTTTATTATTTTGGGGGGCTTTTTTATTTTATTATCGGGATTAGATTAGGTGTAATTAGTTTAAAATATTGTCATTTCTTTTTTATTTTCTGTAATATAGTGTGTTTTTTTCATAATTTAGTTTATTTAATTTAATTGTATTTAATTGTAGGTAGTTTAGGTAATTAATTTAATTAGGTGTAATTGTAACTTAGGTTAGGGTTTATTTTACAGGTAATTTTGTATTTATTTTAGCTAGTTAGTAAATTAAATAGTTAATAACTATTTAATAACTATTGTACCTAGTTAAAATAAATACAAAGTTGCCTGTAAAATAAAAAGAAATCCTAAAATAGCTACAATGTAATTATTAGTTATATTGTAGCTATATTAGGGTTTATTTTATAGGTAAGTATTTAGTTTTAAATAAGAATAATTTATTTAATTATAGTAATTTTATTTAGATTTATTAAAAATAGATTTAAGTTAGGGTGGGTGTTAGGGTTAGACTTAGGTTTAGGGGTTAATACATTTAATATAGTAGCGGCGACGTTGGGGCGGCAGATTAGGGGTTAATAATTGTAGGTAGGTGGCGGCGATGTTAGCGACGACAGATTAGGGGTTAATAACAAATTTTATAGTGTTTGCTAGGCGGGAGTGAGGCGGTTTAGGGGTTAATACATTTATTATAGTGGCGGCGATGTCCGGTCGGTAGATTATTGGTTAATAATTGTAGTTAGGTGGCGGCGACATTGGGGGCGGCAGATTAGGGGTTAATAAATATAATGTAGGTGTCGGTGATGTTAGGGGCAGCAGATTAGGGGTTCATAGGTATAATGTAGGTGGCGGCGATGTTCGGTCAGCAGATTAGGGGTTAAAAAATTGTATTATAGTGTTTGTAATGTGGGGGGCCTCAGTTTAGGGGTTAATAGGTAGTTTATGGGTGTTAGTGTACTTTGTAGCACTTTAGTTAAGAGATTTATGTTCCGGCATTAGCCCATAAAACTCTTAACTACTGACTTTTATATGCGGTAGGAGTCTTGGAGGTAGCGGCTGTACCGCTCACTTCTTCCAAGACTTGTAATACCAGCGTTAGGAAAATCCCATTAAAAACATAGGATACGCAATTGATGTAAGGGGATTTGTGGTATGGAAAAGTCACGGAAGAAAAGTGAGCGGTACACCTGTACCTGCCAAACTCGTAATACTCCCGGCGTTAAAAAGCAGCGTTAGGCCAGAGCAATTAAAAGATGTGTATCTGGCGTCGGAAGGGGAGGAGCTAGCAGCAGGCTGCAGGCTAGCACAGCGCTCTGATGTGAAGGGCAAGATCGATCAACCCCCACCTGCGTTTGCTCCTTGGCCGGTGAGACATACCCGGCTTGGAAAGCACTTAGCAGATGCCGACATCGTTCCTGCAGATTGACTCAGGTGCAGAGTTGTGACGCCAAGACGGTGTTCTTGCATGGAAACAGCCTACCTAAAGTCAAGGAATCCAGTCTGGGAAATACCTGTCTGAGGGCCTAGGAGAGGAGTGGAAACAAGTCTGCGGTAGCTGAGGCGGCGATCACGGAGGTGTCCGGGATCTGCGGCCCTTTCCACCTTACCGCGTCTGGCAAGTCACCCTCTGGATTCTACAGCTGGGAGGGCTCCGACACTGAAACCACGTCGCACAGGAAGTGCGCATCCACCTACCGGAACCACTGGTGAGAACAGTGCGGCTGGCTGGTGAGCGGACACCGGAGACATCGGAGTGGTCCGAGCTGCTGGGGCAAGGTCTGTACTGCCCGGTCCGGTAAGACTGTGTTTATAATCCCATACAAGACCATATTAAATAATGGTCAAATACTCTATTACCCAGGAGCTTATTGAGATGGAAGGGGTGTAACAGCCCTATAAAGTGGAGGTAAAGCAGGCTTGCCATTGCTCCCAATCAGAACTTAGTTGGGCTCATAAAGTTAAACTGTCTTGGGACTCTGCGGAATGAAGGTTCACGACTGCCTCCATCATAGAGAGCCCGTTTGTTAGGGCTCATTAAAGGAGTTTTTGGGACTTATCCTCTGTATAAAGCCACGCTAAGAAACAGTACCTCTTATAGAATTTGGGCAACACATTTAATCAGTCTATGTAACCCGAAGAAACAACCAGACTTTAAAAGGAAACAAAGAAACAACAAACTTTTTTTTCCTCCTGTTTGAATAACCCCCAATCCCTGATTGCCATAGTAATATCTAATTTGCGAAGGGAAGGTCCGACTATAGCCCTAAGCTAGTATAATCATTGGGAAAAAGGTTTGCTGAATATGTTTGTATTTTTCAGAGCTAATGCTATGTATGATACAAGTGATATTGATCTATGCAACAGATAAAGATATTTTATATACACAGAGCGGTTAGCAATACTGATTAAGATCATACAGGCCTAGTAGCTAACAAGGGGCTATAATATTAAAATCTTCACTCAGAATAACTGTTTTGGAAAGCTTATAGGAAAACAACAATCCTGCAATCTCTTTTCCGAGGTACCCCTCCTAATATTATAGTTTTAAGGTTTGATATTCCTCCCTATAGAGGGAGAGAGGCTGGGAGAGGAAGGGGAAGAAAAGGGAAATATCTACATTATATAAATAAAAAGAAAAATGTATATGCCCTATTTATCTTCAGCTGGGCTCGCTTCCTTTCTACTAAGTTCTGCATTAAATATTTATTAGTTATTTCTTTGACTAAACTGCGAAACCTTGGCAAGGGACAGAGGGTATTAGACATAGGCATATAAGAAGGGGCATAGGACAAGGGAAAGAGTAAGTAAGGAAAGGGGAATCAGAAGGAAGCAGGTTTTTAGTCCATAAGACCTCACTTTTAACCTATGTTTAATGCGTAAAGTGGTAAAGATTTGAATTGTACTGTGGCTGCGCTGTACTGAAGCAAGTACTCTGAGTTCAAATAGAAAGTTTTTATGTGGTATGCTCACTTCCTTTTTCTTTTTTTTCTTTTTTCTTCCTTTGGTAATTTGATCACTTTTTTTTTTTTTAACTGTATTTACACGTATAATGTGTTCAACAAATGTATTGTGTGATGTTTCCCTCATCTGTGAGGTTAATTCATAGGAATATGTACACTATGGTTTTTGATTCACAGCTTTGTTAGTATGTATACACATTATAACACACTCACTGTGTAAGATTAATTCCAGCGGGTTTTGAAGGCTGGTCTCATATACTTGGTTAAGTTTGCACTTACTTCTACGCTTTTTTTTTTATCTTTTAGGCACTAGTTGCCAATCAAAAGTTCTGAGGTACTCTTACAGCAAATAAACACGGTTAGGACTTAAGTTCTTAGCTAGTTTTGGTAGTAGTCACTATCCACCTTTCACCAAATACATGGAAAGATATATATCACATTCTAAAACCCTCTTCACCCAACATGCCACCTAAAGCTAAAGCTAAAGCTAAAAAACTCAAGCCCAGTGAAAGTAGTTCAGACACACAGAGTCAGAATGAAACGAGAAAGGTGCGAGCTCTTTAGACAATACTTTATTAATTCAACAGATCTCAGA
Organism: Bombina bombina; assembly: GCF_027579735.1. Taxonomy (NCBI): domain Eukaryota; kingdom Metazoa; phylum Chordata; class Amphibia; order Anura; family Bombinatoridae; genus Bombina; species Bombina bombina. The sequence continues at coordinate 649,538,084 of NC_069502.1, read as the reverse complement.
GTTAGTTATGCCACAATTTGAAGCTTTAAAACAAAAAATGGCAACAGTCACTAATGAAAAAAAGCAGTTTTCAACCCGCATGAATGAAATGGAAACGAGAGTCTCAGATCTAGAAGATAGAGCAGTAACACAAGACCAGATGACCAACTCGCATGAGGTTAAACTCTCCTCGCTACAAGCCAAAATAGAAGAACTCGAGGATAGGGCATGGAGCAACAACCTGAGGGTTGTTGGGCTATCGAAAGAGCAGAGTATCAAGACCTGATAAACTTTGCTGCTCCACAGCTCCCAAAACTACTAGGAAGCAATATTGAAAACGTAAGAATTCCGATAGAGAGAGCTCACAGATTAGGCCCCCCTAGAGGGAACCCAGATGGTCAGGTAAGACCGAGAGCAGTAATTATTAAATTTCTGAATTTCCAAGATAAGTTTCATATCCTCAGATTATATCGCAAAAACAACAATATCATTCTCGGTCCCCACAAAATATTATTATTTCAGGATTTTTCACTAGAAATCCAAAATAGGCGTAGGGAAATAGCCCCATATTGCTTTAAAATCATTAAAGCCAATTTAAAGGCAAGGTTCGGGATACCCTGCCAAGGTGATTCTGGAAAAAGATGGCGAATCTCACAGCTTCACGAAGCCGGAAGAGATTAAAGCATTTTGCCAGAGTATAGGACTACAATAGAGGACACTCTAGTTAGGAGAGGGAGCATAAAAGAGAGGGAAGGGAGAAAAGGGAAAAAAAAGGAAAAATGACAATGTTGGTTGTGCAGGGAATTGAGATAGATATGAGAATGCTTAATTACTTAAAAAGAACTATGATACTAAGCAGTCGGGAGGGAAGCGAGGTAGAGGATCAGAAACCTAGGTATCGAGATTCGAGGGGGGGGGCCTTTTTTTTTTCTTTTTTCTTTTTTCTGTCCTTTCCGCCTTTTTTCTTGGTGTGTTTAAATGGTTAAGTTGAAATTAGTGTCTTGGAATACTGGGGGGATTTCATGCCCAAGTAAAAGGAAGTTGATTATTAGACACCTTGGACTCCAAAAGCCAGATATAGCATTTATCCAGGAGACCCACCTTAGACCAAAGGAGGCTGTTAAACTTAGATCTAAATGGGTGGGGGAGGTAGTGTTCACCCCATATGACAAAGCAAAGAGAGGTCTAGCCATCTTAATCCGCAAACAATTGGACTATAAACTTATTGCAGTAGATAATGATTTTAATGGGAGATACCAAATTCTTGAGATCGAAGTGAAAGGTTTTAATTTTGTTTTCTGTAATATATATGGTCCCAACCTGATCGATAAAAGATTCTGGGAGGACATAAGTTTGAAACTATTTTTGCATACTGGAAAAAATCTAGTGGTTGTAGGTGACTTCAACATGGCTTTCTCCCACGTTTTAGATAGATCAAAGACCAGATTCGTGCCGAGGAAGGCCAGGGAATCCAATATTCTTCAAACGTTTAGAAAGAAATTAGCTCTATACGATATATGGCGGGGACAAAACCCGGATCGTCGTGAATATACGTGTGCTTCACGCGCTCACTCTTCTTTCTCCAGAATAGATTATTTTTTAATAGCCAAGCACATGGCTAAAATGAAAACTTGGGCAGACATTGGTGAGATTGTGATTTCTGACCACGCTATTATCACATTAGAGATTGGACTAAGTGATAAAAGTATGTTAAAAAACAGCAGGATGTATTTCCCCCAATATCTCTATCATAATCTCCATTTTAAAAAATGGATTCAGAATAGATGGTACCAATTTAGGGCTGAGAATAAAGATCACCTAAACAGACCAGAAATTTTCTGGGAAACTGCGAAAGCAGTTTTCAGAGGGGAGATTACGGCATACATGGCTAGAATGCGAGCAATTTGGGGGAAAAGGGAGGAGCAACTTGCGAACAGGCTAAGTAATAACTATAGGAAATATCTCAGCAATCCTTCGGTAGAGCAGTGGCATAAATATAAGGAGAGTAAAGCGCTCTATGATCTTTTTCTGAAACAAAATTCTGTTTCAGAGGAACTTAAATTGAAGGCCATCTATTCAGGGGCTTAAGGTACGTCAGCTAAGTATTTAGCCAGAATCGTTAAAATTAGACAGCAGAAGAATTATATCTCTGAAGTAAAATTTAGGAATACTAGGGTGACTGATCCCGTAGGAATTAGAGAAGCTTTCCTACAGGCCTTCCAAGAAATATATGCAGCCAAACAGATAGATATCCCGTCGAAGCAACAATTTTGGCAAGGGCTCACCCTGCCGCAAATCGCGAGAGATGATTTACAAAAATTAAATGATCCTATTGCTGTGGAAGAAGTTGTCAATACTATTAAAAAATTAAAACTCGGGAAAGCTCCCGGGCCAGACTCCTTCCCAGCAGAATTCTACAAGTTACTTCTCGATCAAGTTGCCCTCATCTTACAGGCCCATCTCACTCCTGAATCAGGACTATAAAATTCTTACCTATATTCTTGCCAATAGATTAAAAGCTCCTCTAGGTTACCTGGTCCACCAGGACCAGACCGGTTTTATGACAGGCAGGAATCCTGTTAAGAACTTAAGGAAAGTACAACTGGTCCTGGACTTCTTTTGGAATAAAGTGGAAAGACAGAGATCCCATCCTAAATCAGACCTCTCTATTCTCAAGATCGACGCTGAGAAAGCGTTCAATTCCATTATCTGGGATCATTTAATAACGGCTCTGGGGAAATTTGGCATATCTGGTATTTTCCAACAATTCATTTTACAGCTATACAAGGAGCCAACTTCCACAATTATAGTGAATGGGGAAGCAACGGAAAAGATCACGCTCGGGCGAGGTACGTGGCAAGGGTGCCCGCTATCGCCTTTTCTATTCAATCTCTCCCTTGAACCCTTGGCAACTTATTTAAGGCAATAATTACATGGCATTCAGGTAGGAAGTCACAAGTTAGTTCTTTCTCTATACGCAGATGATCTCCTCCTCTTTATCAGCAATACGAAGGACTCTATTCCCCGTCTTTTGGAAATATGCAATTTGTTTAGTTCCTTCTCAGGGTACAAAATAAATTATGAAAAATCTGAGATTATGTGGATCCGTAAACCCTTAGGTCAGAGCCAGCATCCATTCACAGAATCGCTACAGATATCATACCTAGGAATCAGGCTAACTAGGGATCCTAACCGCTGGTATGAGCTTAATCTCAAACAATGTATTAAGGGATTAGTTTCTAAACTACAGAGTTGGGGTAACCTCCCCCTCTCACTCACGGCCCGAATTATGTTAATCAAAGTGGTCTTATTTCCTAAAATTCTATACTTCCTACAGAATCTCCCCCTCTTGCTATATAAAAAAGATCTCGCTCTCCTCAACAGGTCCTTTAATCAATTTATTTGGCAAGGTAAGAAACCGCGTATATCACTCCATAAGTTAACACTACCTAAAGCTTTTGGTGGAATGGCTTGTCCCAATTTAAAGTTTTACAATTATGCAGCAGTCGCAAAATTTGCTCTGGACTGGATTACCGAAAAAAAACTTGATCTCGTTCTATGAGATGGAGTCGATGTTGTTAAAACCGTTTAATCTTAAGGCGATTCTTAACCACCCAGCAAGTAAGCTTCCAGACCCAATTAATCATCTCCTTACCTTTAAGTATATTGTACAGGCTTGGCAGAAAGTATGTAAGGAACTGGGAATAGATTTCCGAAAATCAGAATTTTTACCTTTATGTGGTAATCCTAGTTTCCCAGCAGCTCACAATCCCTCGATATTTGAGTTGTGGGCTGAACGAGGAGTGAACTATGTGATCCAGATATGTGAAGGGAGCAATCTGAGGCTCTACTCGTTTGAGACTATATTACAGCAGTTTGATCTTCCAAGGTCCATTTTTTTTGCTTATCTACAAACTAGGCACTGGGTAGAGAAACTAAGGCAGGAATCTGGTCTGGAAATAGATAGCAAATATTGGCAGAACATTATCTCACAATATTGCGAGGGGGTGAACTCTATCTCTCTAACCTATGGTGTAATTATGAAATTTCTGGGCCAGAAAAATATACTAGAGATATCATCAAAGTGGGCTAAAGAAAAAGTAGAGGTAGAGAGTGAGACCATTATACAGAGTATTACATGAGCAGCAGGGGCGACTTGTATGCACACGTGGAAAGAAACTCATATGAAATTATTAAATAGGGCATATTTAACGCCTGCTAGACTGGCAAAATGGAGTCTCGAAAATAGGAATTGCCCCAAATGCTGTAAAGAACAGACAGATTTACTACACTGCTTCTGGGAATGCCCCAAAATATTTCAATTCTGGCAAAAGATAAACTTTTGGGCATGCAAAATAATGGGGATAAAGTTTAAAGTGACTCCACATCAAGTACTGTTTCTGTGTAAATACTCGATCGCCCTACCCAACAATAGATTTATTAACTTACTTATTTTGACGGCCCGTAATATAATATTAAAAAAATGGAAAAGTCACAATTCACCTAGGTTTACAGATTTCTTAAAAGAAGTGCAGCACCAAATGGTGATGGAACAGTGTCAGGTAAAAGTTAATAATTCAAAAACGATAGCTAGATTTTTCAGTAGATGGAAGAAATATATCTACTCACTTCCCTTAGAGATGCAAAGACAAGCGGTGATTCAATATGAATCTTCAGCGTGAGTACAACGTCAAATAGAGCTGGGTTCTCTTTCCAGATCATGGTTTTTGAACCAATAGCTCTCAAAAGACAGTAAAATGACGAAACAAACTCTGTGGAACTTGAATAACAAAACAACTTGTGGAGGTGTTAAGGTAGAGACCAACTACCTGGGCCGTTACTCATGCAACTAGCAGCTGGTGAGAGTAAAAATTTACAAAAGTTAGTTCATGCTGCAAAGGAGTATAAAAGAATGACAAATGCGATATATCAAACTTGAGTAGTCACGAAGGTGAAATAACATCCAGCCTTAATGCAACTTGATATCCACTTTGTTCCCACTTGTCAATACATGTAGTGTTGCATATTATCGTGAGTACACAGTTAATCAGACAGATTTCCTCTTACCGGATCCTCCGTTTGTCTGTTATCAGTCTGTGCTCACACCACCTGCTGCAACTTCTCCTCACGTACTTGCAGCTCCATGCAGCCTCCTCTGGTATTCTTCTTATCCGCTTGTCAGCGGTGATAGCAGCGGGTCTAACACAGCATACAGCTTCCGTGTACTCCTCACTCACGCTGCACAGCCCAGGTGCTCCTCCCCTCAAGGTTCCGGTGCAAAGGGATAGGCTGATTTCCTAAGCCAGAGCCTTCACACATAAAGATGAATGGAGTCCCAGTACTCCACAGGAACATAGAAAAAACAGCAGTTTGTGTGCTTAGCGCTCTTGAAGTAGACACAGTGCAACGATGAGATTTAAAAAGTAGAAAAAACTTTATTTCAAGGTAGATCCATAAAACACAGGAGTGAACCTATCGAGTTAAAAGTGTGTGCAAAAAAGTTTGACCGGTCCCAGTGACCGAAACTGGTCAAACTTTTTTGCACACACTTTTAACTCAATAGGATCACTCCTGTGTTTTATGGATCTACCTTGAAATAAAGTTTTTTCTACTTTTTAAATCTCATCGTTGCACTGTGTCTACTTCAAGAGCGCTAAGCACACAAACTGCTGTTTTTTTCTAAGCTCTCAAAAGAGATTGTTATATCTTCTCCCTCAGTTACACATTATTAATGTCATTGCTCCCGTATTTTTTTTTTCTCTTCTCTCTTTCCCCCCCCCCCCCTCCCCCGTAGCCCCTCTCTTTTTGAGCATCCCTCCCTAGGCTCCCTTTTAAGTAAGGTTAAGTTAGACTAATTTTTGAGTCTTAAAGGGGAATCAGGAGTTCTCGTACTATTCGAAATTCTGAGTGTTATTGCAAACTAATAAACACACCTTCTGTATCACTTAATAAACTCTAATCTGCAGAAGTGGAGAATTCTCTCCAATTGCCATAAACAATAGAAGACAGACACCAAACAGATAAACGGGTCCCGAAGTCCAAGTAGACATACAGTTACTCCTATAGACCAGGTCTTGTGTTCGTAGTAAGGGCTGAGCCATTAACATGCATAGGAGGTATGGAAGATATCCTGGTACAAATGATCATGTAAACATATAAGAAGTTATCTTAGGTTAGACAGAAGTTTTTGTGAAGGTAATTGTCTGTATTATTATTATTATTATTATTATTATGTATTATTTCAATAATGGAATTTGCCTGTATTGTAAATGTGAAGTATAGGAGCTGCGCCTCCTAAACATTTGTATCATAACTTTTTCTTTTTCAATAAAATTTATTAAAAAAAAAAGCAGCGTTAGGACCCCTTAACGCTGCTTTTTAAGGGTAACGCCAAACTCTTAATCTAGCTGATAGTTTTTAAAATAATTAAAAATAAAATAGTTTTAATAAATATGTATCTAATATAATTGTGTGTGTGTGTTACTTTAATCTGTTTGCAAAAAAAAAAAAAGTGGCTGTCTCAAAAGAAGTTCACAAAAACTAACACAAACATTTGTCTAGAGAGGATAAAGACCGAAGTTTCTTTAACCAACATTAATAGTGGAAGTTTAGTTTTTACTTAGTAAAGATTTTTTGGGGTGGGTGAATTGTAAAAGCTGTAACTGAGTGTTGGACTATTGCAGTGGATGGTTTAGTGCAGAGAGGTCTCTTGAGTGTTGGGGGTGTAAGGGTATTATGTATAAGAAATTGGGTGTAGAAATGATTGATGATTGATTTATATTGATATAACCAATAATGACCTAGACATAAAGATAAAAAATCATTTGGAGAGTCTGAATAGCAGAAGGCTGTATGTCAGGCAATGAATGATTTAAGCACAACATACATTTGTGTTGTGTAAAATTCTACATGTAGATCTGAAAGAAAAATAGTATAACTATGTATAAATAACAAAACTCTGTATATAGGAACAAGGGTTCTGGAAGAATAAATACAGACTTAGGGTTAGGTTTATCAATGTGTGAGCAGACATGATACAAAGTAGTGTATCATGTCCGCTGCACATCGCTGCACATCGATAAATGCCAATCGGTCACTAGCAGGGGGTGTCAAATATGATCGGGTTGATTTCTGTCCGCCGCCTCAGAGCAGACGAACAAGTTATGGAGCAGCGGCTAGCTTGATAAATATGCCCCTTAGGGGTAGGTTTAACAAGCAGCGGATGCTGTTTCCGACCCCAATCGTTTCTGGTCTGCCAGAAATGGAAGTTAAGAAGCAGTGGTCATAAGACGGACTGAATCATCCCGATCCGATACAATCGGATGATTGCCATCCCTTGCTAGCGGCCGATTGGCCACCTGGGGAGCAGAGGGCAGCATTGCACAAGCATTTCACTAGAAATGCTTGTGCAATTTTAAATGCCAACAGCGTATGCTGTCAGCATTTAGCGAGGACAAGCAGACATGATTCGCAACTGCGAATCATGTCCGCTCGACCCTGCATAAATCTACCCCTTAAAGTCATTTCATTTGATCATTAATATCAACATAAAACTGTCTACTTAAAAATATTATTACAAAAAAAACACCTGCACTGCCTACCCTATTTTTAATGAAATGATTGACAAAATATGATACAAAATATACCATTTAATTAAACATGAAAAGAAACTCCTGAATTGTACACATTGCAAGGGCTTTATCTTTGAAGCAGACATTGGGTGCAGGATTTATTGATATTCTGAAAGATTGTTTTTTCCAGCCATCCTTTCTAAAGATTTAGAGAGTGACTTTGTGTCAGAGTTAATAAATTCTGAAGACACATATTGGGCAGTTTGCAGAGAAATATTTCTAGGACACTAAATTTACAGAATGAGTTTGTTTTTCACAGAATTAAGATGTGTTCAGTTTTAAAACCTGAATGACAAACAATACAGGTCCAGGGAAGGTAACTATTTAACATGCTGATAAGGAGATGTTGACAAGTCAGGCCGAGAAAAGTGCTATCTAGTGACATTACCATGAAGGCAGCACTGGGAAACTGATGAGGAAGCAGGAAAGTGCTGTCATAGATATGATGCTACTAATTAATGCTTTCATTGGACAGCACTTCCCTACTTCCATCTGCAGCTGTTGGCTGCTTCCCTTATTCTTTTTCTTGGTAGTGTCTGTGAGGCAGCATCGCTAGTTGCATAACCCTGAATGACTATTTGCCATAGTTGGATTATATATATAATTTATTTAATTTTTGACAACATGGATGTCTGTCCCTGACAATAAAATACTGTTCTATTTAGCTTTTTAGTTGTTCTGAGCTAATTTCTCACCTGATTCCCACTATTTTAACAAACAATTCTCCTATCAGTGGGGTATCTTTTATAAAACTGAAAAAAAAAAAAACCTACAGCAACAGATTTTAGTCTACAAAACCCTTTATCTTTTTCATGGAAAAATAACTCAAGAGTTAAGAATTAATTAGATCAAAGACATAATCATTTTGTTAAATATTTACCCCAATACAACCATATACTACTCAACCATATGTTACTTAACCACGCTTCACCTACATATTTTTCAGTCTAATTTTTGTTTTTTAAATAGGTAAATATTTGATCCTAAATATTTTTCCACTGAGTTTTTTGTTTTTTGTACTTTTTTAACTCAAACGTTTCAAATAAACAAACGAATAAATATCTTAACAAAGTTTAAGGTATATCTATAATTTCTCAATGAGATTAAAACAGGCTTAAAAGTGTGTGTGGATCAATGCATATCTAGATTTTCCTGTTCAATAAAACACAGCCTTCACAACACACAGCTTTGAAAATTAAAGGGACATGAAACACAATTTTTTTCTTTCACAATTTAGAAAGAGCATGTCATTTTAAACAACTTTCTAATTTAATTCTATTATCTAATTTGTTTCATTCTCTTGATATCCTGTGCTGAAAAGCATATCTAGATAGGCTCAGTAGCTGCTGATTGGTGGCTGCACATAGATGCCTCGTGAGATTGGCTCACTCATGTGCATTGCTATTTCTTCATCAAAGGATATCTGAAGAATGAAGCAAATTAGATAATAGAAGTAGATTGGGATGTTGTTTAAAATTGTATTCTCTACCTGAACCATGAAAGATACATTTTGGATTTAGTGTCCCTTTAAGCCCTGTGTATCTAGGTGATGAACTTCAGTACTTCAGTAGAAGTTTAGCTCACCAATCGTTTAGGGCTTGAACAATAACCAACATGTTACTAATAAAAGCGCTAATGATTTATATCAAGCAATGTAAACATTGTGCGATCCGCTTGTAATCTACGCTGTTGTATGGTTGAATATTTATTCCTATGTCTATGCATAAAGTGCAGTAGGGTGTAAAATAACAATACAGTTTAAAGGGACATGAAACCCCAACATTTTAAATGAGTGTGGTAGAGTATATGACTTTTCAATTTACTTCTATTATCTAATTTGCTTCATTTTCTTGCAGTCCTTTGTTAAAGAATCAACTTAATTTTCTTGCTATCCTTTGTTAAAGAAGCAGCAATGCACTACTGGGAGCCATTAAACATTTGCTGAGCGAATGGCAGCTCCTTATCCTACCTAGGTAATCTTTTTAAACAAAGGATACAAAAAGAACAAAACAAATTAGATAATAGAAGTAAATAGAAAACTTGTTTAAAAGCACATGCTCTATCTGAATCTGGAAACAGAAGAAAACAGAGCGCAACCACGACACACAGCTGATCCTGCCTCCGCCGGTGTATACCTATAGCGTGTGAAGTCTGTCAGTGGCAATGTAGCAGTAAGTCCCTTATGTCCTTAAAACGGAAGTGTTGTCTGTGGCTTTGTCCTTAACATCTACGCGTTTCGTTCGGCTTCTGCGAAATTTCTCAAGACTCTGGACAATGAGTTTTCTGTTCGTGGGGATCCTCTTTTTAAGTGCAGGTAATTCCTCCTTTGAGTCCTGACCAGCACCAATCGTCTGTCTGCTATTCACACGCCCACTAATCATGTATATCGGGCCAGTGCGTTAGTGCAATACTAACAAATATATTCACATAAGTTCTAACTTTTGTTACAATCCGGACATAATATTTAAAAATTAAAAACAAAATATTTAATAACAACTCCCTTAAAAGTTCTCTAAAACATCCACAACATTAAAAATACACATTAATTAATCTAAAATTAACGGTTATAAAATTCGAACTTGATCTTATGCTCAATTCATTTATGTACATGCACAAATTAAATACATACATAAAGCAAAATAATGAACTCTTTTATGTGCATGCACAAATTAAATTCATACATAAAGCAAAATAATGGAATCATTTATTAAATCACCCTCCTTACATACTAAAAAATCCAATTCATGCACAATATCATAATGAGGTATAGAGTCGCATTCCACTTTGGTACTATTGTAAATAACCCACCTCATAAGTTTTTATTATTCTATTATATACCTACCTCACTATTTACCTCTATTCTAAGTGTAAAAGGCTCCTTACAACATGATTGCTTGGCGATCCAAATCTATATTTAGTCCTTTCGGGGCAAGACTATCCAGTTCCTGTATCCACTTAGTTTAGTAAGGTAATTAGCCTTTGGTGTGGATTTATACCTGAAGGTAACACCTCAAGAATACTAATACGTAGGCTACTTGGGTCTTGCCTATGATAATTTCTAAAATGTTCAGACACACTATGCGTTTTTAGCCCTATTCCTATATTGCTGATAGCACCTTCTTTTTATTTTTCTTTTCGTTCTACCTACATAGATACTCCCACAACTACAGGTAAGGCTATATACTACATATGTAGATTGGCAAGTACCTCTAGAGGTGATGGGTATAGTTTTAGTGTGATTCCAGTTCATAATGGAATCACGATTACATAGAACAGGACACATACAACAAATCTTACGACCACATTTATATGTACATGGTTTTCCGGAGACCCAAGTGCCAGACCTCTTTTCTTTCCCTAATGTGGGTCCTTTAAGCTTAGATGGAGGTCCTGATTCTTTTTAAACACTATTCTCGGTTTTTCCTCTATAATGTCCTTTAAAAAGGGGTCAGCCTTTAGGATCCCCCAATGTTTATGTAGGATCTTTTTAATGAATCCCGCCCCCTCATTCATTATATGTGGTAATAAACCTAATGGTGTTATCACGATCCTCCTTATGTTTGTCACTACCTTCAACAGGATATAATAAACTTTTACGCTCACATAGCGCATTTTTCTCCCTGGCTTCACTAACTAACGTTCTGTCATACTCTTTTTCTAAAAACTTTTTTTTGAGGGCATCAGCTTCTCTGTTATAATCATCTAGTTTAGTATAGTTATGCCAAATCCTGCGGAACTGTCCGAACGGGATATTATGTTTCCATGTACTCATGTGTCCACTACTAGCATTTAGGAAACCTTTACTGTCAGTCGGTTTTCTATAATTCCTCACCATTACTGCACTTGACGCATGATCAACAAAAAACTCAACATCCAAAAATTCAATTTTTTCTTTCGACATTTTACCAATGAAGGTCAAATTGTGTTGATTGTTGTTCATGTGTTCTTGGCCTGTAGTTATATCTCCTCGCCATATGATAATAATATCATCAATGTATCTCAGATACTTGACTATATTACTTATAAAGGGGTTGTTATTCCACACCTTCATATCCTCAAAATAAGCCATATAGATGTTAGCATATGACGGTGCCATTGGGGTGCCAATGGCAGTTCCTTGGATTTGTCTATAATAAGTCCCATCAAAATTAAAATAATTATTACACAAAATTAACCTAATACTATTTTCTATGAACTCTAAATGTTTCATAGACATACCGCTATTTTTTCCTATACACTTGAAGGCCTCAATTCCTTTCTCATGGGGAATCTTAGTATATAAAACTGTTACGTCGCAAGTTATCCATATATATTCCTCATCCCAATGCATGCCTTCTAATTCTAGAATAACATCTACAGTATCTTTAATATAAGATCTAATGTTCTTGACCATGGGTTGCATATAGGAGTCTATATATGTGGATAAGTTGCTTGAAATTGATTCTATGCCAGAAATTATTGGCCGGCCTGGTGGTTTCAGTGGATCAGAGTCTTGAGGAAGTTCATAGAAGCCAAATGAAATGCGTAATGTGAAGCTCATCGGTTACTGAATGATAATAGTACATATAGGAAATTAATAAAAGATCCTACCATATAGTATAATAAGAATTTATTTAATATATTGGTGATAGCTAAAAATGAGGGTATATTGAACAATGACGAATTTGGATTTATATACAACCCCCACCCAAAATTCCCAATTTTTTACCACATCCCCAAGATCCATAAAGATCCACTGAAACCACCAGGCCGGCCAATAATTTCTGGCATAGAATCGATTTCAAGCAACTTATCCACATCAACTGATCCAATCAGCCAAAAGGATTTTTTTCTACCTTAATACCGATTGGCTGATTGAATTCTATCAGCCAATCGGAATCTAAGGGACGCCATCTTGGATGATGTCACTTAAAGAGATATTCATTACGAAGACGCCGTTGTTTGAAGAGGATGCTCCTCGTCGGATGTCTTGAAGATGGACACGCTCTGCGCCGAAAGGATGAAGATAGAAGATGCCGTCTGGATGAAGACCTGCCCGTCTGGAGGACCACTTCTGCCGGCTTTTTTTAAGGGTGTATTGGGTGGGTTTATTTTTTAGGTTAGGGCTTTGGGCCTGCAAAAGAGCTAAATGCCCTTTTAAGGGCAATGCCCATCCAAATGCCCTTTTCAGGGCAATGGGGAGCTTAGGTTTTTTTTAGTTAGTATTTTATTTGGAGGGTTGGTTGTGTGGGTGGTGGGTTTTACTGTTGGGGGGGTGTTTGTATTTTTTTTTTTAAAGGAAAAAGAGCTGATTTCTTTTGGGGCAATGCCCTGCAAAAGGCCCTTTTAAGGGCTATTGGTAGTTTAGTTTAGGCTAGGGTTTTTTTTTTGGGGGGGGGGGCTTTTTTATTTTGATAGGGCTATTAGATTAGGTGTAATTAGTTTAAAGATCTGTAATTTGTTTTATTTTCTAATTAACTAACTTAATTTAGTGTGTTTTTTGTTTGTAATTTAGCTAATTTAATTTTATTTAATTGTATTTAATGTAGGGAATTTATTTAATTGTAGTGTAGTGTTAGGTGTTAGTGTAACTTAGGTTAGGTTTTATTTTACAGGTAAATTTGTATTTATTTTAGCTAGGTAGTTATTCAATAGTTAATAACTATTTAATAACTATTCTACCTAGTTAAAATAAATACAAACTTGCCTGTAAAATAAAAATAAACCCTAAGCTAGCTACAATGTAACTATTAGTTATATTGTAGCTAGCTTAGGGTTTATTTTATAGGTAAGTATTTAGTTAAATAGGAATAATGTAGTTTATAATAGTAATTTTATTTAGATTTATTTAAATTATATTTCAATTAGGGGGTGTTAGGGTTAGGGTTAGACTTAGGTTTAGGGGTTAATAAATTTAATATAGTGGCAGCGACGTTGGGGGCGGCAGATTAGGGGTTAATAAGTGTAGGTAGGCTGTGGCGACATTGGGGGCAGCAGATTAGGGGTTAATAAATATAATGTAGGTGTCGGAGATGTTGGGGGCAGCAGATTAGGGGTTAATAAATATAATGTAGGGGGTGGCGTTTTCCGGAGCGGCAGATTAGGGATTAATAACAATAATGTAGGTGTCGGCAATGTCGGGGGCGGCAGATTAGGGGTTAAAAAGTGTAAGATTAGGGGTGTTTAGACTCTGGGTTCATGTTAGGGTGTTAGGTGTAAACATAAAATGTGTTTCCCCATAGGGATCAATGAGGCTGCGTTACTGAGTTTTACGCTGCTTTTTGGCAGGTGTTTTTCTCAGCCGGCTCTCCCCATTGATGCCTATGGGGAAATTGTGCACGAGCACGTACGACCAGCTCACCACTGACTTAAGCAGCGCTGGTATTGAAGTGCGGTATGGAGCTGAATTTTGCTCTATGCTCAGTTCTTGCCTTTTATGCCGGGTTTGTAAAAACTTGTAATAGCAGCGCTGCATGTAAGTGAGCACAGCTCCTAACGCAAAAACTCATAATCTCGCCGAAAGTGTTTGTATAACATAAAAACATAATTTAAGAACTTACCTGATAAATTCATTTTTTTTTCATATTGGCAAGAGTCCATGAGCTAGTGACGTATGGGATATACAATCCAACCAGGAGGGGCAAAGTTTCCCAAACCTCAAAATGCCTATAAATACACCCCTCACCACACCCACAATTCAGTTTAACAAATAGCCAAGTAGTGGGGTGATAGAAAAAGGAGTAAAAAAGCATACAAAAAAGAGGAATTGGAAATATAATTGTGCTTTTATACAAAAAAATCATAACCACCAGAAAAAGGGTGGGTCTCATGGACTCTTGCCAATATGAAAGAAATGAATTTATCATGTAAGTTCTTACATAAATTATGTTTTCTTTCATGTAATTGGCAAGAGTCCATGAGCTAGTGACGTATGGGATAGAAATACCCAAAAAGTGGAAGTCCAAAGAAGAGTCACTAGAAAGGGAGGGATAAAATAAAAACAGCCATTTTCCGCTGAAAAAATGAAATCCAAAAAAATAAGTTTTTCTCATAAATTGAAAGAAAAAACAAAACATTAGCAGAAGAATCAAACTGAAACAGCTGCCTGAAGAACTATTCTACCAAAGACTGCTTCAGAAGAAGCAAATACATAAAAATGGTAAAATTTAGAAAATGTATGCAAAGAAGACCAAGTTGCTGCTTTGCAAATCTGATCAACTGAAGCTTCATTCTTAAAAGCCCAAGAAGTGGAGACTGATCTAGTAGAATCAGCTGTGATCCTCTGAGGTGGGGACTGTCACGCCTCCAAATAAGCTTTATGAATCAAAAGCTTTAACCAAGATGCCAAAGAAATGGCAAAAGCTTTCTGACCTTTCCTAGAACCAGACATCACAACAAATAGACTAGAAATCTTCCTGAAATCTTTAGTAGCTTCAACATAATATTGCAAAGCTCTTACAACATCCAAAGAATTCAGAGATCTTTCAAGAGCATTCTTGGGATTAGGACACAAGGAATGAACAACCATTTCCCTATTAATGTTGATAGAATTTACAACATTAGGAAGAAATTTAAACAAAGTCTACAAAACAGCCTTATCCTTATGGAAAATCAGAAAAGGAGACTCAAAAGAGAGAGCAGGTAATTCGGAAGCTCTTCTAGCTGAAGAGATAGCCAAAACAAACAACACTTTCCAAGAAAGTAGTTTAATATCCAAAGAATGCATAGGCTCAAAAGGAGGAGCCTGCAAAGTCTTCAAAACCAAATTAAGACTCCAAGGAGGAGAGATTGATTTAATAACAGGCTTGATATGAACCAAAGCCTTAACAAAACAGTGAATATTAGGAAGCTTAGCAATCTTTCTATGAAATAAAACAGAAAGAGCAGAGATTTGTCCCAAAGTACTTGCAGATAAACCTTTATCCAAGCCATCATGAAGAAACTGTAAAATTCTAGGAATTTTAAAAGAATGCCAGGAGAATTTATGAGAACACCATGAAATATAGGTCTTCCAAACTCGATATCAAATCTTCCTTGAAACAGACTTACAAGCCTGTAGCATAGTATTAATCAGAGAAACCTCTATGACTAAGCACTAGGCGTTCAATTTCCATACTTTCAAATTTAACCATTTGAGATCATGATGGAAAAACGGCCCTTGAGACAGAAGGTCTGGTCTTAGAGGAAGTAGCCAAGGCTGGCAACTGGACATCCGAACATGATCCACATGCCAAAAACTGTGAGGCCACGCTAGTACTATCAGAAACACAAACGATTGTTCTATAATGATCTTGGAGATCACTCTTGGAAGAATAACTAGAGGCGGAAAGATATAAGCAGGTTGGTAAAACCAAGGAACTGCTAAATCATCCATCGTCTCCGCCTGAGGATCCCTGGACCTGGACAGGTACCTGGGATCTTTTGTGTTTAGATGAGAAGCCATCAGATCTATTTCTGGAAGACCCCACATCTTTACAATCTGACAAAATACATCTGGATGGAGAGACCACTCCCCCGGATGTAAGGTCTGACGGCTGAGATAATCTGCTTCCCAATTGTCTACACCTGGGATATGCACCTCAAAAATTAGACAATAGCTGGATTCTGCCCAAGAAAGTATCCAAGATACTTTCATAGCTAGGGGACTGTGAGTCCCACCCTGATGATTGACATATGCCACAGTTGTGATATTGTGCGTCTGAAAACAAATGAATGGTTCTCTCTTTAACAGAGGTCAAACCTGAAGAGCCCTGAAAATAGCACGGAGTTCTAAAATATTGATTGATAACCTCGCCTCTTGAGGTTTCCAAACCCCTTGTGCTGTCAGAGATCCCCAGACAGCTCCCCAACCTGAAATACTTGCATCTGTTGTGATCACAGTACAGGTAGGATGAACAAAAGAGGCCCCCTGAATTATACGATGATGGTTTGGCCACCAAGTCAGAGAGAGTTGAATGTTGGGATTTAAGTATATCAATTGTGATATCTGAGTATAATCCCTGCACCATTGATTCAGCATACAAAGCTGTAGAGGTCTCATGTGAAAACGAGCAAAGGGGATCATGTCCGATGCTGCAGTCATGAGATCTAAAACTTCCATGCACATAGCCACTGAAGGGAATGATCGAGACTGAAGGTTTCGACAAGCTGAAACTAATTTCATTTGTCTCTTGTCTGTTAAGGACAGAGTCATGGACACTGAATCTATCTGGAAACCTAAAAAGGTGACCCTTTTCTGAGGAATCAAGAAACTCTTTGGTAAATTGATCCTCCAACCATGTCTTTGAAGAATCAACACTAGTTGATTAGTGTGAGATTTGGCTAAATTTAAAGACTGAGCTAGTACCAAGATATTGTCCAAATAAGGAAACACTGCACCTGATTACAAATAGAAGGGCACCAAGAACCTTCGAAATGATCCTTGGAGCTGTTGCTAAGCCAAATGGAAGAGCGACAAATTGGTAATGCTTGTCTAGAAAAGAGAATCTCAGAAACCGATAGTGGTCTGGATGAATCAGAATGTGAAGATATGCATCCTGTAAGTCTATAGTGGACATATAATGACCTTGCTGAACAAAAGGCAAAATAGTCCTCATAGTCACCATCTTGAAAGTTGGAACTCTTACAAAATGATTCCAAAACTTCAGATCCAGAACTGGCCTGAATGAATTTTCTTTCTTTGGGACAATGAATAGATTTGAATAAAACCCCAGACCCTGTTTCTGAAACGGAACTGGTATTACTACCCCTGAAAGCTCTAGATCTGAAACACACTTCAGAAAAGCCTGAGCCTTCACTGGATTTGCTGGAACATGAGAGAGTAAGAATCTTCTTACAGGCGGTCTTACTCTGAAACCTATTCGATACCCTTGAGAGACAATACTCTGAATCCACTGATTTTGAACAGAATCTGCCCAAATGTCTTGGAATAATTTCAATCTGCCCCCCACCCAGGGGCGTATTTAGGTTTTGTGCTGCCCTAGGCACATAGAATCCTGCTGCCCTTGCATACAGTCACAGTACACCCATTCCTCTGTTACTTATAGTAACCATGTTGTATTTGTAAGACATCATTATACCAGCTAAGGTGAAAATTGTGAATATGGTTCATAGAGCTTTCATAGCAGAATCATCTTTTGCATTAAAGGGACACTTAAACCTGATAAAAAATCATTAAAAAGTATGTTTTATTATGAATTAAAATCAAGTAATCACTACTGTCTAGTTTATTTGTTCACCTTACCCCTAAGTGTTGAAAAAAATCGATTTGAAGAGGAATGCTAATAAGGTGCATTATTCTCCCATGTAAGGTGCCATATTAGAACGCACGTTACACTGGGTCACAGCAATCATGTGACTTGTGCATATAAAAAACACAGCAGCAGCAGCACTCAATGTTATGCAGACAGAGCTTGTGCTGGAGTTTATGTTATAAATCTGTTACAGGAATAAAACATTTTATTATTATGTTTTTGTATGCAAATAAAGCTTACTTTTTCAAACGTTACCACTGACATTCCTAATGTGTGTGAATGTACACAGCACTTGGCAGGGTTATAAATGTAAATCATTCTGCAAATACTTTTTCTTGGAGATTTGTTCTACACAATATTTTATTTTCATACATCTACATCACATATATACAGTAATATATGTATTGCAGATATATTAAAATAAAATATTGTATAGAACAAACAGGAAAAAGTATTTGCAGCATGAGTTACTCAGTCTATTTTCTTCACGGAGTCTCTCTGCTCTCTCTCCCCCCTCGGCCCCTCCCTCTCCAGACCGGAGCTTGTCAGAGAAGAGAATGATTTACATTTATAACCCTGCCGAGTGCTGTGTACATTCACACACATTAGGAATGTAATAAGCTTTATTTGCATAGAAAAACATAATAATAAAATGTTTTATTCCTGTAACAGATTTATAACATAAACTGCAGCACAAGCTCTGTCTGCATAACATTGAGTGCTGCTGCTGTGTTTTTTATATGCACAAATTATAGGTACTCTAGGGAGATATGAAGTGCGTGTCATGTGACTCCTGTGCTGTTAAAATATGGCGGCATACATAGCTGCATCAAGCCCTGGATATGTATAGTAATAGAAACAATTTTCTTGAAATGTTTTGTGTAAGCTGAAGTTACAGCATAAAGAGCTGTACTCAGTTTTTTATTATTACACAGTAGAAGTTAGTTTGAATGATTTTTAGCAGTCAAGTGTTTAATGTCCCTTTAATAATAATGAAGGGAACGCTCACTTCAAAATATACTCTCAAGAGCACTTGTAAAGAAAAAAAAAGCATGAGAAATATTTAACCCTTTGAGTAAATACAGCCCATCACTTATGGTATTGAAACAAGCCAGTGTTCTGTTCTATCTCTGCGTGACTTGACATATTTTACCTGTGATGAACAACCCATATATCAGGCTGTCTATGGCTATGGATACAGTTTAAGCATTTTATAGCAAAAGCAGTAACAGATTCATTCTGAGTTAATGTGTACTGAAATAAGCACTAGTATCTGCACAATAAAGCATATTAAACTAATACAAAACACTTTTATCAGCAAGTCTAATCACCAAGACAAAAGGCCTGGCCTAATACTATACTACTAAGTACATACACAAAAGCGGCGCAATGACTGAAAACAAAAAATAGTAACTTTCAATTTTTTAAATGCACTGCGTCGTGAGTCGTGACCGTCTGTCTGTGTCTGCAAACTCTGCACTCAGTCTCAGGCTCTCAGCTATGTCTGGCGGCGACCAGTCCTCTGTCACTCTCTAGTCCAAGGCTCTGTCTGCTCTGCTGTGTGTGTAGTCGACGTCGTCTGGTCTCACTGCAGTCACATCATGATCTCATCTGTCACTCACTGAGTCACTGACTGTTACTTACGGCCCGGGTATCGCTGCTGGGGTCATGGGGAGTCCAATGCCTGCGTGCCTGCTGCTCAGCAATCTGTGTGTTGCTCCCTCCAGTTGCGTGTGAGGTGGGCAGAAGTAGTAAAACGCCACGTGACGTCGGCAAAAGCCGGGTCACGTGACTGCAGAACGGGAAAAATATTTTTTTATCTTTTTTAATAAAATAATAAAACACCAACCTTGCCAACATAGTGCCAGTGCCGCCCCCTCAAATCTGTCACAATAGGCACCGGCCTTGTTGGCCTCTGCATAAATACGCCCCTGCCCCCACCAGCTGAACTGGATAGAGGGCCGCACCTTCATGCAGACTTGGGGCTGGCTTTGGTTTCTTAAAAGGCTTGGATTTATTCCAACTTGAAGAAGGTTTCCAATTGGAACCAGAGTCTTTAGGGGAAGGATTAGTTTTCTGTTCCTTGTTCTGTCGAAAATAATGAAAACGATTAGAAGCTTTAGATTTACCCTTAGATCTTTTATCCTGAGGCAAAAAACTCCCTTCCCCCCAGTGATAGTTGAAATAATTGAATCCAACTAAGAACCAAATAAATTGTTACCTTGGAAAGAAAGAGATAGTAATCTAGACTTAGATACCATGTCAGCATTCCAATATTTGAGCCACAAAGCTCTTCTAGCTAAAATAGCTAAATACATAGATGTAACATCAATTTTGATGATATCAAAAATAGCATCACAAATAAAATGATTAGCATGTTGAAGCAAACGAACAATGCTAGACAAATCAGGATCTGTTTCCTGTTGCGCTAAGCTATCTAACCAAAAGGTTGATGCAGCCACAACATAAGCCATAGCAATGGCAAGCCTGAGAAGATAGCCAGAATATAAATAAGCTTTCCTTAGATAAGATTCAAATTTCCTATCTAAAGGATCTTTAAAAGAAGTACTGTCTTCCATAGTAATAGTAGTAGTACGGCAAGAGTAGAAATAGCCTTATCAACTATGGGGACTTTTTCCCAAAACTCTAATCTAGCTGCTGGCATAGGGTACAACCTTTTAAACCTAGAAGAAGGAATGAAAGAAGTACCAGGCTTAATCAATTCCTTAGCAATTATGTCATAAATAGCATCAGGAACTGAAAAAACCTCAGGAGTAACCACAGGAGGTTTATAAACAGAATTTAAATGTTTAGTAGTTTTGTTATCAAGAGGACTAGACTCCTCAATATCCAAAGTATCCAACACTTCTTTTAACAAGGAACGAATATACTCAATCTTGAAAAGATAAGTAGATTTGTCAGTGTCAATGTCTGAGGTAGGATCTTCTGAATCAGAGAGATCCTCATCAGAGGAGGATATTTCAGTATGTTGTCGGTCATTAGAATTTTCATCAATTTTATGACAAGTTTTAAAATACCTTTTACATTTATTAGAAGGCAGAATAGCAGACAAAGCCTTCTGTATCACATCAGCAATATCATTTTTCATATCAACAGGGATATCATGTACATTAGATGTTGAAGGAACAACAGAAACTGTATTAGTAGTGATGGAAACGTTTTCTGCATGCAAAAGCTTATCATGGCAACTGTTACATACTACAGCTGGAGATATAATCTCAGCTAATTTACAACAGATACACTTAGCTTTGGTAGAACTGTGATGCTTCTGAGACAGGATCAGATTGAGACATCTTGTAAAATGTAAATGAAAAAACAACATTAAAGCAAAACTTACAATTTCCTTATATGGCAGTTTCAGGAATGGGAAAAAATGCAAACATCATAGCCCTCTGAGCATATAGAAGGCAAGACGCATATAGGAAGTGGGGTGAAAAATAAACTACATTTTTGGCACCAGGTATGAAGCACAACGCAAAAGGAAGTTTAAATTTATTTTGGCACCAACAACATCCGGAAATGACGCAACTCGCATCATAACAGACACTACCTCGTGCAAGGAAACCTGGCATCAACTAAGACGTCGGAAATGACGAACTTGAATCATCAAAGACGTACCTTCATGCACCCTCACAAGCCTAATTGTGCCCACGAAATTAAAAGTAAAAACAGTTAATTTGAAAAAAGGACTATACCCCAGGTAAGACAAATAACTTCCTAAACATGCTTCCCAAACTGAAACTGACAGTCTTCAAAAGGAAATATACATAGACCTGACTCATTGCATTTATAAGTAAAATACATATATTTAAAACTTTATATTAATACATAAAGCGCCAAACCATAGCTGAGAGTGTCTTAAATAAGAAAAACATACTTACCGAAAGACACCCATCTACATATAGCAGATACCCAAACCAGTACTGAAAAAGTATCAGCAGACGTAATGGTATATAAAATATATCGTCGATCTGAAAAGGGAGGTAGGAGATGAATCCCTACGACCGATAACAGAGAACCTTTGAAAAGATTGCCCGCGAGGAAAACCATAAAATCAATAGGCGATACTCCCTTCACATCCCTCTGACATTCACTGCACTCTGAGAGGAATTGGGCATAAAAATGCTTAGAAGCGCTTATCATAGAAGAAATCATAGAAATCAAGCACAAACTTACTTCACCACCTCCATAGGAGGCAAAGTTTGTAAAACTTAATTATGGGTGTGGTGAGGGGTGTATTTATAGGCATTTTGAGGTTTGGGAAACTTTGCCCCTCCTGGTAGGATTGTATATCCCATACGTCACTAGCTCATGGACTCTTGCCAGTTACATGAAAGAAATAATTACTCACATGATTTTGTTTACATGTACAATATAAAATAACATAAAAAGGTCACTTTTTTCATTAGTGGGGCGGTAGACATTGCCATTTGTAGGTGTATATGTAAACTGAAACTGCCTGATCTGCTGAAAACAAAAAACAATATTTTGTTTGCGTAGGTATTCTCGAAAAAAGCATAGGTGCTGATGTTAAATTCCTAAAGTGCAAACTTATGTAAAATCTGCTTCAGTATAGGGATGTGAAATGACTCATCATTTAATGGGTAATGTTTCTGTGAGTGTAATAGTTCAAAATAACATCTGCATAATTCTATTTCAAGCAGATATTATAATGATCCTAATACCAATATTAACCGCCTGCCTTCAAAAGAGCTTGGAAAAGTCTGAAACAGCTTGGTGTGTAGGTTTTTGCTATTTTATTTTTTACTCTGATGACTTTAGTATACTTGACCCCCTTATGGATTGACTAATGGAAAGCCCCCAAATAAAATACCCCACATTAAACTCCAGAGTAACCCCAACCCCCATATAAAATCACCCCGCAAATAAGACACAGAGATCACATTAATTAATATGGCCACAGTTTGTTTATTATAACAGGTAACATATTCAAAACCTTGTAAATGAAATGATTTTTACTTGAAAGGACATTCTTATGTGAAAATGCCATATTCTAATTCATTAGAGCATGTAACGTTTGGCATTACTGACTCAGGGGCCAATTTATCATATACACTGTTGGCATTTAACAATGCACAAGCAGTTCTGGTGAACTGCTTGTGCAATGCTGCGCCCTGCATATGGGGGGTGTCAATCGACCTGATCGTATTCGATCGTGCTGATTGCTGTTCGCCACCTTAGAGGCAGCGGACCAGTTAAGGAGCAGCGGTCTTAAGACCATTGCTTTTTAAATGCTGCTTCCCTGAATGCTTGCGCGGAAACAGATGCATTGGGGCCGATTGACTGCTTGGTAAATCGTCCCCTTAGGCTTTATGTGTTTAACTCTTGCAAATAGGATAGCCACGTATGTAAAATTTCACTCTACATCCACATGCATTGCAGATCCTAAAGCAATAAGGAGTGCTATTCACACATAGGGGCATATTTATCAAGCTCCGATGCCCCATTCAGCAGTTATGAAGCAGTGGTCACAAAGACCGCTGCTCCATAACCTGTCCGCCTGCTCTGAGCAGGCGGACAGACATCGCCGGAAATCAACCCGATCGAGTACGATCGGGTTGATTGACACCCCCCTGCTGGCGGCTGATTGGCCGCGAGTCTGCAGGGGGCGGCGTTGCACCAGCAGCTCTTGTGAGCTGCTGGTGCAATGCTGAATACGGAGAGCATATTGCTCGCCGTATTCAGCAAGGTCTGGAGGACCTGATCCACACTGTCGGATCAGGTCCGCCAGACCTTGATAAATAGGGGCCATACTCGCCACATATTCACCAATCATAACCAGTGGTTCCCAGCTTGTGAGCTGATTTTACCTGTGTTTTTAAGCCCTTTCTGGAGTTACACACAAACGTTAAATGCAAATGGATAGATTACGAGTGGAGAAACACTTGAACTGATATTACAAGTTGTTGCTAACTTGTATCAACAAAGCATTTTATGGGTGTGCTAAATATGTAGCTCTCCCCATTATTTTAATGAAAAATGCAAAACTCAAGAACTGTGCTTGTTTTGCACATAATGCAAGTAGTAATTAAAGAGACGTGAAACACAAACATTTTATTTCATTATTCAGATACAGCATTCAATTTTAAACTACTCCCAATTTACTTCTATTCTCAAAGTTGCTTCATTCTCTTGATATCCTTTTTGAAGGGGCAGGAGTGCACTACTTGTTCTCTAACTGAATACATCCAGTGAGCCAGTGACAATAGGCATATATGTGCAGCCACCAATCAGCAGCTAGCTCCAAATAGTGAATTGCTGCTCTTGAACCTACCTACGTATGCGTTTCAACAAAGGATACTAAGAATTATAGCTTATACCGCCACAATCCATTCCGCTATAAAAAAACAGTAGTTATGGATTTTGCGAAACAAAAATGTATCACAAAACTCATAACCAAGATGATTACAAAGTACACTAACACCCATAAACCACTATTAACCCCCTAAACCGCCATCCTCCCACATTGCAAATACTATAATAAACCTATTAACCCCTAAACCACCACCCACATCACCAACACTAAATTAAAGTATTAACCCCTAATCAGCAGCCCAACCCACATAGCCAACACTAAATAAACCTATTAACGCCTAATCCGCAACCCCCCCACATCGCCAACACTAAATAAACCTATTAACCCCTAATCTGCCTCACACACACATTGCGACTACCTAAATTAAAGTATTAACCCCTAATCTGCCATCCCCCCTCATCGCAAATAATATAATAAAACTATTAGCACCTAAACCATGACCACCCTCATCGCTAATACTAAAATAAACCTATTAACCCCTAAACCGCCGGACCCCACAACACACTAAATAAAACTATTAACCCCAAAAACTTAAAACACCCCCCAACTTTAATTTAAAGTTACAATATAACTACCTTAAAATAAATAAAAACCTGTGAAAAAAATAAAATCTAAGCTTAAACTATAAATAAAGCTAACATTACTATTTTAAAAAACTAAAATAAACTAAAAATGTAAAAATCCTAACACTACGAAAAAACAAGTCTAAAATTAAGAAAAAAAATAAATCTAAGCATACAAAAAATAATAAACAAAATTATCCAAAATAATAAAAATTAAACCTAATCTAATACCCCTAAAAAAACAAAAAAGCCACCCCAAAATAAAAACACCCCCAATCTAACAATAAACTTCCAATAGCCTTTAAAATTGCCTTTTGAAGGGCATTGCCCTGAAACAATCAGATCTTTTACATTAACAAAATTACAAAGTACCCCTAACAGTAAAACCAATAAACCCCCAAATAAAAAAAAACTAACTCTAAAAAAACCTAACCCACCCATTGACCCTAAAGGGGCATTTGTAGGGGCATTCAGCACCCAAAAAAAAAACCCTAACACTATCCCCAAAAAATGTACTCACCATTCCTGAATTCCGGACATCCATCTTCTTCAAGGCAAAGTAAAGTCTTCATCCAGGTGGCGACATCTTCATCCAGGGGGGGACATCTTCTATCTTCATCCCGGTGGCACGGAGCTGTGGTGGCGCAGAGCAGAATCGCCGGTGCCGAGGACATCCAACACGGAGCCTCCACGCCATGCGATCTCAGCCACACACTGAAGATTGAATGCAAGGTACCCCTTTTATATTGGGGTACCTTGCATTCCTATTGGCTGAAATTTTGAAATCAGCCAATAGGATGAGAGCTGCTGAAATCTTGTTCAAATCAGTCAATAGGATTTAAGCAGCAGGATGTTTTATTGGTCTGTTAGGGGGTACTTTGTCATTTTTAATGTAAAAGAGCTGATTGCTTCAGGGCAATGTCCTACAAAAGGCCCCTTTAAGGACTATTGGTAGATTTTTGTTAGATTAGTTTTTTTTTAATTTGGGGTGGCTTTTTTGTTTTTTTGTTTTAGGTTTAGGGGTTAATAGTTTAATTTAGTGTGTCACGATGTGGGTGTTTGGAGGTTTAGGGGTTAATAGGTTTAGTTTAGTATTCGTGATGTGGGGGCTGGATTAAGGGTTAATAGGTTTATTGTAGTGTTGGCGATGTGGGGGGTTGGCGGTTTAGGGGTCAATAGGTTTCTTTAGTGTCAGCATTATGGGTGGCAGCAGATTAGGGGTTAATATCTTTATTTAGTGTTGGCGATGTCGGGGCTGCAGTTTAGGGGTTAATAACTTTATTTAGTGTCGGCGATGTCGGGTACGGCGGTTTGTGGGTTAATCATTTATTTAGTGTTAGCGATGCACGTGGGCAGCAGATTAGGGGTTAATAATTTTATTTAGTGTTGGCGATGTCGGGGGCGGCAGATTAGGGGTATTTAGACTAGAGGTTTATGTTAGGGTGTTAGGTTTTTACATAACCTTCTTGTCCCCATAGACATCAATGGGGAATGCGTTATAGCGATCGCCATTCTGCAATCACAGGTGTTAGTTTTTTTCTAACACTTTTTCTCCATTGATGTCTATGGGGGAAAACGTGCACGAGCACGTCAAGTCAGGACTTGGCTTTTGTGCTGTATGGAGCTTAACGTACCATAACACAGAACACAAGATGTTTTTTTATAACTTGTAATGGCAGCGCTATGGAATGTGTGGTACCGCTAAATTTGTATCGTTATTTACGCACCGGGTTTAGCGCACAACTTGTAATTTGGGTGTATGTGAATCATTAAAGTTTAATTTGGCTTTACTGTCCCTTTAAGGGGGCTGCTTGGAATTTGTTTTTCTACTGAAAATCCATTTGTCTGCTATTTACTACAGGAAGCATCTTCAGGGAAGCAGAGGAGCAGATGGACAGATGCTTAAAGTTGAAGTAGTAGCTAGTGCTGAAATTTATTTTTTACTGAAATTTTGCTAGATTTCATATGGCTAGATTACGAGTTTTGCGTTATGAGTGAAAAAGCCTCATAACGCTGCTTTTTCACTACCGCTGCTATTACGAGTCTTGCAGGTATAGGTGTACCGCACACTTTTTTGTCCGTAACGCAACGTAACTACCGCACCTTTCAAAAAGTCCTTTTTTAATTGTACTTCCATAGCGCCGGTATTACGAGTTTTGCCTGGGCCAAAAAGTGAGCGGTACACCCTATACCGTCAAGATTCGTACCGCCATCTAAAGTCAGTAGTTATGAGTTTTACACTACAAAGCTGTAGCATAAAACTCATAACTAAAGTGCTAAAAAGTACACTAACACCCATAAACTACCTATTAACCCCTAAACCGAGGCCCTCCCGCATTGCAAACACTAAAATAAAATTATTAAACCCTAATCTGCCGCTCCGGACATCGCCGCCACTATAATAAACATATTTACCCCTACACCGCCGTACTCCCGCATCGCAAACACTAGTTAAATATTAGTAGCCCCTAATCTGCTGCCCCCAACATCACCGCCGCCACTACCCTAAAGTTATTAACCCCTAAACCTAACCGTAAGTCTAGCCCTAACACCCACTAACTTTAATATAATTAAAATAAATCTAAATGAAAATTGCTATCATTAACTAAATAATTCCTATTTAAAACTAAATACTTACCTATAGCCGTCGACAGAAGAGGATGCTCCGCGCCGGATGCCTTGAAGATGGAGCCGCTACGCGTCGGAAGGATGAAGATAGAAGATGCCATCTAGATGAAGACTTCTGCCTGCCTGGAGGACCACTTCTTGCCGCTTGGATGAACACTTCTCCCGGTTTTGTTGAGGATTTCTGCCCGCTTAGATGAAGACTTCTCCCGGCTTGATGAGGATGGATGCCCGGTCTTCAAAAACTGTAAGTGGATCTTCGGGGTTAGTGTTAGGTTTTTTTAAGGTTTTATTGGGTGGGTTTTATTTTTAGCTTAGGGTTTGGGCAATGGAAAAAAGCTAAATGCCCTTTTAAGGGCAATGCCCATCCAAATGCCCTTTTCAGGGCAATGGGGAGCTTAGGTTTTTTAGATAGGATTTTATTTGGGGCGTTTAGTTGTTTGGGTGGTGGGTTTTACTGTTGGGGGGTTGTTTATATTTCTTTTTACAGATAAAAGAGCTGATTTATTTGGGGCAATGCCCCGCAAAGGCCCTTTTAAGGGCTATTGGCAGTTTAGTTTAGGCTAGGGTTTTTTTTATTGGGGGGGGCTTTTTTATTTTGATAGGGCTATTAGATTAGGTGTAATTAGTTTAAATATTTGATCATTTCTTTTTTATTTTGTTTAATTTAGTGTTTATTTTTTTGTAATTTAGTTAATTGTATTCAATTAATGTAATTGTTTTAATTGTAGTGTAAAGTTAGGTGTTAGTATAAGACAGTCTATGGTGTGTGTGGATAGAATGCGCGAACAAAACAGAGTGATTAGAGGCCTACAGATACAGGTGATTATCTCCTAAAAAACACCTTCAAGAATCTATGGGGGAATGTGATTCGGATGTCAGGTGTCTGTGGAAACACTCAGACAAAACTAAAAAATCTGTGGCGCTGAAAAGACAGCTGAACTAGTCACTATATGGCTGCTCTTATTAAATCCCAAATGAATATAAGTGGTATGAAAGATATATACAAATTTTATTGGTTACAATTAATAGATGTGTAGACTCAAATATCTACAGACCCTATAAAAAATGGAGGTTTAAAAAGTAAAGGTAAACTTGATTGCAGGAGTAAATGAGTACAAAATTCATATAAAAGATAACTACTAAAATACAATCATACAAAAATATAGCTCCTAATTGAAATACAATACAATAGTAAGCAGATGAGCAAAATAAATAAAAAATAAAAAACAGTGTAGTATACAATTAAAAGAAAAGCAAAGCACAAACACAGATGAAACGTTTGATCCTTCAAATGATTAAAAGTCAATTATTGTATTCCTCCAGCATTTCTCATCAATCCTAATGCAGGAGGGTATATGAGACAAGAGAAATGGCTTGTCAAAAGCAGACCGATAATTCAAGTAAGGTAAGACACTTTAGTACTTACACCGGAAGGTGTCTGACAGCTCTCCTGGCACCGGTCTCAGTTGCTGTGTTCTATCTGTTTCCTCCTCTCACAGCCCGGTTTCGATTTAGGTAGAGTGGTGAATCAGTGTCACAGTTCCCAGGGGTTTATAGGCAGACAGTTCTGCTTGTTCCAAATGTTCCAGCGCAAAAGTCTCTCCTAAGCGTGTATTGGCGCTTAGCTTCAATAACGCCGGTTGGCGTTCCTAGCACAGTCTGTATAGAGACAGCGTTTGTGATCAGTGAATAAGGATCCTCAGAGGGATCAAAAGAAAGAGCAACGCGTTTTGGCTAGCATGCCTTTGTCAAGCTCATACTTGCATGATTACAGAGGTGCCTTTTAAAGCTGTGGGCTAGCATGCCTTTGTCAAGCTCATACTTGCATGATTACAGAGGTGCCTTTTAAAGCTGTGGGCTAGCATGCCTTTGTCAAGCTCATACTTGCATGATTACAGAGGTGCCTTTTAAAGCTGTGCAGAGGTGCCTTTTAAAGCTACCACAGAACTAACTTATTGCCAAACATATAACAACCACAGAACTAACTTATTGCCACTTTTATTTACTAAATTAAAATAACACTCTCTAATTAATGAATTTTCTATGATTTTTTTATGATTTTTTTATGATTTTTTATGAATTTTTATTGATCATTTCTGAATTCTTTATGGATTATCTATGATAAAATCCCTCTATGACTTTTTGAATGAAAATTCTCTCATCTATTTTGTAGATTCTTTCATGCACCTTTTATGACATTTTTTCACAAGTTTTTTATGAATTCCTCAATTGAATACAATTTTTCCATAGATCCCTTATAAAATGAACATAGAACAATCATAACCATCTCCCCATCCCTTATTCATGTACCCCTCTGGTTCTCTTCATAACAAATAACAAAAAATCTAAATATAGAAACTGGGAATTTCTAAATACTAAAATAAAAGTTTATTCCACTTTAACACCAGCAATGTAGGTTTAACTAATGTAGATGAAACTACCACATTGCCTGTACCATTTCTGCTCTTTTAAAGTACCATAACCTATATGAAATTTGTGTATTTGCTCTTTTAAAGTACCATAACCTATATGAAATTTGTGTATCTCCATAATTAAGATTGTGAGCATATTACAAACAGGTGCCTCTTAACAACAAATAACTAATCCAATATAATATAAATGAGACCAATATGAATTGTAATGATCTCTCCCCCTTTTTTTTATATAATCCTTTTCGTCCAAGAAACAGTTAACAAATTGCCAAAACACTCAATAAGACAATATTAAATTAGCAGCAATCAATTAATCTGCCTATCATCTAATTTAACACAGCTTTAAAAGGCACCTCTGTAATCATGCAAGTATGAGCTTGACAAAGGCATGCTAGCCGAAACGCGTTGCTCTTTCTTTTGATCCCTCTGAGGATCCTTATTCACTGACCACACACACTGTCTCTATACAGACTGCGCTAGGAACGCCAACCGGCGTTATTGCAGCTAAGCGCCAATACACGCTTAGGAGAGACTTTTGCGCTGGAACATTTGGAACAAGCAGAACTGTCTGCCTATAAACCCCTGGGAACTGTGACACTGATTCACCACTCTACCTAAATCGAAACCGGGCTGTGAGAGGAGGAAACAGATAGAACACAGCAACTGAGACCGGTGCCAGGAGAGCTGTCAGACACCTTCCGGTGTAAGTACTAAAGTGTCTTACCTTACTTGAATTATCGGTCTGCTTTTGACAAGCCATTTCTCTTGTCTCATATACCCTCCTGCATTAGGATTGATGAGAAATGCTGGAGGAATACAATAATTGACTTTTAATCATTTGAAGGATCAAACGTTTCATCTGTGTTTGTGCTTTGCTTTTCTTTTAATTGTATACTACACTGTTTTTTATTTTTTATTTATTTTGCTCATCTGCTTACTATTGTATTGTATTTTAATTAGGAGCTATATTTTTGTATGATTGTATTTTAGTAGTTATCTTTTATATGAATTTTGTACTCATTTACTCCTGCAATCAAGTTTACCTTTACTTTTTAAACCTCCATTTTTTATAGGGTCTGTAGATATTTGAGTCTACACATCTATTAATTGTAACCAATAAAATTTGTATATATCTTTCATACCACTTATATTCATTTGGGATTTAATAAGAGCAGCCATATAGTGACTAGTTCAGCTGTCTTTTCAGCGCCACAGATTTTTTAGTTTTGTCTGAGTGTTTCCACAGACACCTGACATCCTAATCACATTACCCCATAGTTAGTGTAAGACAGGTTAGGTTTTATTTTACAGGTAAATGTGTATTTATTTTAACTAGGTAGCTAGTAAATAGTTAATAATTATTTAGTAACTAGTTTACCTAGTTAAAATAAATACAAACTTGCCTGTGAAATATTAATAAAACCTTAGCTAGCTACAATGTAACTATTAGTTATATTGTAGCTAGCTTAGGGTTTATTTTACAGGTAAGTATTTCGTTTTAAATAGGAATTATTTAGTTAATGATAATAATTTTTATTTAGATTTATTTTAATTATATTAAAGTTAGTGGGTGTTAGGGTTAGACTTAGGGTTAGGTTTAGGGGTTAATAACTTTAGTATAGTGGCGGCAACGTTGGGGCAGCAGATTAGGGGTTAATAAGTGTAGGTAGTGACGACATTGGGGGTGGCAGATTAGGGGTTAATAAGTGTAATGTAGGTAGCGATGACATTGGGGGCAGCAGATTAGGGGTTAATAAGTGTAGGTAGGTGGCGGCGATGTCGGGGGCGGCAGATTAGGGGTTAATAAGTGTAATGCAGGTATCAGCAATGTCGGGGTGGCAGATTAGGGGTTAATAAGTGTATTGTAGGTGTCGGCGATGTCGGGGGCGGCAGATTAGGGGTGTTTAGACTCAGGGTTTATGTTAGGTTGTTAGGTGTAAACATAACTTTTCTTTCCCCATAGGAATCAATGGGGCTGCGTTATGGAGCTTTACGTTCCTTTATTGCAGGTGTTAGGCTTTTTTCTAGCCCGCTCTCCCCATTGATGTCTATGTGGAAATCGTGCACGAGCACGTAAAACCAGCTCAAAGCAGCGCTGGTATTTGTGTGCGGTATGGAGCTCAACGCTGTCATATTGCACGCTAACACCGGGTTTTTGCAAACCTGTAATAGCAGCGCTATAGGGAGGTGAGCGGTGGAATTTAACTTGCAAATTATTACCAATCCGCTCATAACGCAAAACTCGTAACGTTTGTAAACTAAACATTAATTGAGGAGGGGAATAAAGTGACTGTGACTGCACATGCCAGATGCTTGCTCCCATATAAGTCTCAGGACAAATCATCCTGATTGGATGTTAAAATTCCCTATACAATGGGATATGTGATACTGGGAGGTAAAATATATTATTTATACTGAGATGTTTATGTAATTTTCTAATCAGCTTTTTACTTTCAAGTGATTCATCATTTGGATAACATGTCCATGTATGTAACAAGTCCCTTTAATACTAGCATTGAGAAGTAATGTGTTACACACTATTGAGCACTCATTTCCCTACTCTAAAATAACCAGTAACAAATCAATGGGGCCGATTTATCAAGCTGAAAGTCGGAAAGTCTAAAGACCACTGCTCCATAACTTGTCCGCCTGCTCTGAGGCAGCAGACAGAAATCAACCCGATCGAAAACTATCGGGTTGATTGAAACCCCCTGCTAGCGATCGATTGGCCACAAATCTGCAGGGGCAGCATTGCACCAGCAATTCACAAGAACTGCTGGTGCAATGATAAATGCCGACATTATATATATATTATATCGGCATTTATCTATGTGTGGCGGACATGATACGCTACATCGTATCATGTCTGCTTACACATTAATAAATAAGTTATAAATTTATTAGACTACAATAACGTAATGGCTGGAATCTAACCACAAACTGTGTTATAATTTTATTTTATATAGTACTAGAGTCGCCAAGTTATTTTCAGTCCTTACAAGTATGCTAGAATTAGACATCTGAATTAAACACCTCTTATTTTTGTGTAAAAACACTCCCTAGAGGGGCCAAAAAACTAAATTCATAACATAGGTTTTCAAAGTGCTGCAAATTGCCTAAACTAGCTATTTGAATTGCAGCATTTTGTAGACTTAGGTTAAAAAAGAAATCTGCTTTTGGCTTCTCTAGGGAGTGTGAAACAAACACAATTTTTACACAAAAGGTGTTAATATCCTTTTAAGTTTTGCAGACCAGCTGCATTGCTATTTCTTAGCAGATACATTCTTGGAGCAAATAAATGAACAGCATGAACCATGATCTAATCAACTTGTATCATGACTAGCTACTTTGACTTCTTAGGAAGATTATTTTGTTTTTATTTTCATTGGATTTGGAACTGATAAAATCACTTTGTTCCAGCTTCAGGCATGTTTCTTACTGGTGCCAAGTATCATAGTGCCAGTTCTTTTTATGCACATTAGTAAGTTTAGCTGCTGCTGTAACAGTATTAACTTATGACGGTTGTATGAATCGATTTGCTGGTTTAGTAATTGATGTTCTTTAGAATTATAACACAGAGAAACAGCAGTGTTACAATAATGCATACAGTATGCTTTGGATCTCAGAATGAACTTGTTTACAGTGTAGATTAGTTTTAAGCAAGAGGAGCAATGTACAGTATATCACTGATCGGGGGGAAAAAATCAAGAAATGTATTCAATTCTTGAAGTTATCTTCACCAAGAAAGATTAATAAAACCTCTGTGTCTTAGATATGTTAGATATGACAAACTCTTGTCAAGGATTCTGATTACTGGTCTCGTCAGCATTCCCTGTAAGTAAAATGACTTACACTTAGTGATGGTAAACTTTGGCTAATCAAATGGCATAGATAATCTTAGCCATAGGTAATCTTTGCCATTAAAAAAAGTATATGTGTACCTTTTAATCTATCCATGAAAAGGGTTAAAGCCGTGCCTTTAGTACTGTTTCTATTACAAAGTTATGCCAGCCCACTGGGATGAACTTTTAGATTTTTTGTTAATTCCAATGAACATCCAATAAGTGTGTATGTGTGTGTGTCATATTTTAAGTCCAGCCCTTTAAAAGCCCATAGGAATCCTATGTCGAGAGTGGGTGGTACTTCTCTCTATGGCCCTGATGATCAAAAGTGCCAAGCTCCCGACATAGGGTTTGCTTCCATTGAGCAATAATTAGGTTTGCGTGCACTCGCAAACCAATAAGTATGCTGTCGGAAGCAATTTCGTTCATCGACTGCTTCCAATGGCGACTATACCTCAATTTCGGCAACCGGACTCCGGCTGCCGAGAACATTTTTGTGTCCCATAGAAAGTATTAGAAGCCGTTAATCTATAAATTATACCAAGTTTACCTATTTAATCTATTAACCCCTTAACCGCCATCCCCCTGACATCACAACTAATAATAAAATGTATTAACCTCTAAACCGCCATCCCCCCACAACACAATCTACCTATTTAAACTATTAACCCCTAAACCACCATCCCCCACAACGCAATCTACCTATTTAAAATATTAACCCCTAAACCGCCAAACCCCCACAACACAAAGTATCACTCTAATCACTAAGCGCCCTAACCTAACACAACCTAAATTAACTCCAATTAACTACAATTACATAAAATAAAAAAGACTACCTTTAAAAATGAATAAAGATTACCAAAAAAAAAAAAATCCTATCTTTCCCTGAAAAAAAACAACTAACTTTACATAACAAAAAACTAAGATTAAATTAAAATAAAAAAATCTAAGATTACAAAAAATTAAAAAATCTAAGATTACAGAAAAAAATTATCCAAAATAAAAAAATGAAACCTAATCTAATACACCTATAAAAACAAAAAAAACACCAAAATAAAAACACCCATAAGCTAACACTAAACTGCCAATAACCTTTAAAATGGCCTTTTTTAGGGCATTGCCCTAAGTTTAACAGCTCTTTTACATTAAAAAATACAAATTACCCCCTAACAGTAAAACCCCCCAAAATAAAACATACCTAACTCTAAAAAAACCTTAATTAGGTACTTTGTGTTGTGGGGGATGGCGCATTAGGGGTTAATAGGTTAGTTAGGTACTTTGCGTTGTGGGGGGTTGGCAGATAAGGGGTTAATAGTGTAATTAGATACTTTGTGTTGTGAGTGGGTGGGTTGCGAATTAGGGGTTAATAACTTTATTAGATACTTTGCTAAATGGGGTTTGGCGGATTAGGGCTTAATACATTTATTAGTTATTGCAGTGGGGGGATGGAGGTTGAGAGGTACATATTGCGCATGCATTAGGTGTTTGTTAAGGATTTTAGGGAGTTATGGTGCTCATATATTCGGTGCAAGGCTTGCTGCGCCTGCCTATGTGTGGCGAGGTGACAATGGAGTAAAATTTCTCAATTTTTCCCGCGTAAATCCTTGCGCTGAATATATGATACCCACTTGCGACGCCGGTTCTAAATACGTTTATGGGGGTAATAACAACGAGCAACATGGAAAATATACTCGCCACACTTTTATGCGGCACCGTATATGTGATCGAGTTCTATAGTGTAAAGTCAGATTACCATAGCAATTAATTTATTCACAAGAAATCTGACATCGGAATGAAGCGTTAACACAACGTTAACTTATATCTACACGTAAAGAGCGACTGCACGCAATCCACAAAATATTTAAATGGAAACCTGGTACTAAATTACTTTTAGATGCCGGCACCATAGATGTTAACAGACGGCATCGTCGAGAGGAGTTTACTATAAATGCCAATGGTCAGCAAAAATGGCAATAGATAACACCCAGCATTGCTCCCTATATTAGCGATGATTGTAAACTATCCCTTGGAATATAACTGCCTTGCCTAACCACTAATCCTAAGTACCCCTAAACCGAAGTCTCCCACGATCGAAAACTAACACTACACTAATAAATTTTTTAAAACGTCTAAACTCCCCTGCAAGCATCTATCTTCTTAATTCCTATACGCCCACATACCCACTGCAAGTATCTATCCTGTTAACCCCTATATACTGCCACATACCCACCGCAAATACCCATCTAATCTATCAAACCCTATACCACCACCAGCCGACCACAAGTACCCATCTAAACTATTAACCCCTATACCACCACCAGCCGACCACAAGTACCCATTTAATCTATTAACCCCTATACTGCCACTAGCCCACCGCAAGTACCCTACAGTATTAACCCCTAAACTGCCACAACCCCCAACACAAACTAAGTGTTAAAAACTATTGTATCTACTATAATTGCTTATACTACTGAGGTGATATGTTAATTACATACAGGTGTGGATATGTCTAATGATATTGGTATGTGTATATATCTATGTAACTGGTCACTGTTTTTTTCGCAAGGTTTACTTGCGAAACGCGTCCAGCATTTGTTTTTATTTAAGTTTTTAATAAATTTTATATCCAAGTAAAGCTTGGTTGGTTTATTCAGCCTTCTATAATCCTGTATGGTAATTTTTATTTGCTGTGGGATTTGGTGGAACTTTGGCTGCTGACTGTGACCTGTTGTGAGCTAGCTGTAGAGCTCTTAGTGACCCAGACTGCACTATTTTGCACTTTGTTATAAGTGCCACCACTTTGTGAGTATTCTGCACATAAGGGGATTATACATCTGTGGGGATACCACCCTGAGTTACTACACCATTGGAGCGCCTTCTTTTCTTCTTCTTGTTTCAACACAAATTAACCCTACTCTACCTAACACCTAACCCCTCCTCTAAAATAAAGCCCCTCAGATCCTGAAAAATGAAAAAAAATTCTGACGAAAAATTTAAAAAGTGTATCCAAAATAAAAAAACACCATTATACCTAACACTAACCTAAATCCCCATAAAAAATAAAACCCACCCAAAACAAAAAAAACTAAACCCTAACACCAAATTTAAATTATAATAGCCTTTAAAATGGACTTTTGTAGGGCATCGCCCGAAAGTAAATTCAGCTCTTTTACATATAAATAAATTACACCACCCCATCTACAATACAAGTAACCCCCCACCCTCTAAAATAATGAAGGCTAACTACAAAACCTATCCTAAAAATCTAACTTTAAAATAAAAAATCCTATCCTTTAAAATGAAAATCCCACCCCAAAAAAGCCCTAACTAAACCCAAAGTTTAAGCTCGCCATGCAAAAATCCAGCTCCTCTTGATCCAATGATGAACTCTATTCATCCAGGGTCAAGGCACGTCATTGCACCGGGGGCTCCGCAATCTTCATCAATGCTGGGGCCCTCTTCATCAGTCAATAGGAATGAAGTGGTACCCCTATATAAAGGGTTTCGGTGCATCCTGAAATTCGGCGTGTGGAGGAGACTGCATGAAGAGGAGGGCTCTAGGAAGAGAGCTGAAGACTTGAAGATAGAAGACACAGAGCGGAGGCGGTGGAAGAGGCCACCAAAGTCTGCCTCCGCAAAGATGGGCCATTTGTTTTTTTTTGTTTTGGATGGGTTTTATTTTTTATGGGGCATGTAGATTAGTGTTAGGTATAATGGTGTGTCTTTTTTTATTCTTGTATACTTTTATTTTACTGTAACTTAGTGGGGTTTAGTTTAGAGGTAGTAATTATAATTTGTGTGGAGGTGGCAGTTTAGGGCATAATCACCTAACCACCCCTCATAGCTGTATGGGGTTTGATAAGGTGATTATTGTTGTTTAGCATTTAATATGACTTAATCACCTAACCACACCCATACCTGTATGGGGGTTGATTACCTGATTAGTGTTAGTTCAGCATTTAGTAGGCTATAATCACCTAGGCACCCCCATACCTGTAGGACACTGCTATATTCCACAAAGCCATTGCCAACACACTACTGACCTATTTTAACTGTCCCTTTAAGTATTGTATATAAATTTAAATGTAATTCAGCTAGATTACGAGTTTTGAGCGCTATAGAGATTTTAACGACCGCCACAAAAGCGGCATTATTTCACCTCCCTATAGCGCTGGTATTACGAGTTTAAAAAAAGCAGGCTTGTGCGGGCGATATGGTTGCGTTGAGCTCCATACCGCACTGAAATCAAGCCCTGCTGTTACGTGCTCATGCGCGATTTCCCCATAAACATCAATGGGGAGAGCTGGCAAAAAGAATGTCTAACACCTGTGAACGCGTAATGAAAAGCTCCGTAACACAGCCCCATTGATGTCTGTGGGGAAAATAAAACTAATGTTTAAACATAACACTCTATCATAAAACCAGAGTCTAAACACCCCTAATCTGCCACCCCCAACATCGCCGCCGCCTACATACAGTTATTGACCCCTAATCTGCCGCCCCAACATCGCCGCCCCTTCATAATGTTATTAACCCCTAATCTGCCGGCCCCAACATCGCCGCCACCTACATACAGTTATCAACTCCAAATCTGCCGCCCCCAACATCGCCGCCACCTACATACAGTTATTAACCCCTAATCTGCAGCCACCAACATCGCCGCCCCTACATAATGTTATTAACCCCTAATCTGCCACCCCCAACATCGCCGCCACCTACATACAGTTATTAACCCCAAATCTGCCGCCCCCAACATCGCCGCCACCTACATACAGTTATTAACCCCTAATCTGCCGCCCCCAACATCGCCGCCACCTACATACAGTTATTAACCCCAAATCTGCCGCCCCCAACATCGCCGCCACCTACATAAAACTATTAACCCCTAATCTTCTGATCCCGATGTCGCTGCCACTATACCAAAGTTATTAACCCCCTAAACCTCTGGCCTCCCACATCACTACCACTAAATAAATCCATTAACCCCTAAACCTAACACTAACATAACCCTAACGTAACCCTAAGCCTAACACCCCTAACTTTAACATAATTAAAATAGAACTAAACTAAAGTTACAATTATTAACTAAATAATACCTATTTTAAACTAAATACAAATTTACCTGTGAAATAAAACCTAAGCTAGCTACAATATAACTAAAAGTAAGGTAAGTTTGTATTTATTTTAACTAGGTAGACTAGTTAGTAAATAGTTATTAACTATTTACGAACTACCTAGTTAAAATAAATACAAAATTACCTGTGAAATAAAACCTAAGCTGCCCTACACTAAAACCTAACATAAAAAAAAAAATACTAAAAATAAAAATAACTAAATTACATAAAAAACAAACACTAAATTACAAAAAATAAGAAACAAATTATCAAAAATAAAAAAATAATTACACCTAATCTAATAGCCCTATCAAAATAAAAAAAGCCCCTCCTCAAAAATATTTTTAAAAAAACCTAGCCTACAATAAACTACTGTGATATGGAGGGGGTTCACTATGTGCCTGTCTCAAAAACAGGGGGACCTCTGGCTCTGGTTTTTGACTCCTAGTAGTCAAAAAAGGAATTGAGTGAAATGTGTGGTTACCAAAGCGCCAAAAAGGCCGGGTCTAAACAAATGAGAGCTTGTACTTGGTATAAAATACAATTACAATTTATTTATACAAATAGACAAACATGGATCCATGTAACATACAAACAAATTTAAAATGGTAAAATTCGTACAAATGACTGTATAAAAATGGTTTAAAAAACAATATGACAATTAAAATCACTATGACTATAGGCAATGTCCTAAACCAACTACTGGTTTATTCTACTGTTATCTATAAGTATGGAATGTCTAATTTGATGGGTCTTGAGTTCCTCCTGACTTACCAAAATCTGTAATATTGATGTGCATATATTTGCTTGCAACTATGTGTTTAACATAATATTGGTCATTATTAGCAGTGTATCTCTTTAGATGTAAGATCACTATAATTAAACTGAGTGAAAATTCTGTAATAATGATGTCCGAGTGTTAACTTGCAACTATGTGTTTAGCAAATATTAGTCCTTATTAACAATAATCCTCTCTAATGTGAAACTACTATATTGAATAGAGTGAAGTAGATGCTATCTTCAAGAATCCTATAATTTAATAATGGTAGTGTTCTTGTGTTGTCTTGCAACTAAGTGTTTAACAATCGTGTTTCTTATATTAATAAATATAAAATAAGAATTAGGTGATTAAAGTGCTTAACAATCCATGAAAAAATAATAAAAAATAAAACAAAAATAAAAATAAATCCTTGGTGTGAATGTGTGTGTTTGAAAAAAACACAAAAGTGACAAATGTCAAACGTTAAAACGGTAAAACTTAAAAACAATCCATTTGATAAAAACTTCCATAAAATAAAGTTCAGTTGATCCAAAAAAATTTGAAAAATGTTTGTTAAAACATAAATAACCCAAAAAAACTTCAGAGTGGTGATCCAAATATATCAGTGCAGAGTCAATCAGTAAAAACAGTGTACAAAAATAAATATCAATATGTTTATCTGAAAATCCTAATTCAGTGGCCACTGTGTTAAAAAATCAAAGTTGCAGAAAGTCTATATACAATGTTCCTAAGTGTAACAGTCTCTTAGCTGGTCTGCATCCAAAGCAGGGGAGGGGGGCTGGGGGTTGCGTGCTCTTCTCAAAATATCAAGCAGTCCGAGATAGTCCCTATAATAATACTAAAACATACAATAGTGCAGATGGTATTTTAAAAAAGTGTATAATTGGAATTAGGCTTACCAGTCAACGCGTTTCGGTCTGTCCTAGACCTTTATCAAGACTCTTGTGGACGGATAGCAGAAATGGGATTAATGATATTTAAATAGTGTTTGCGATGCGGGAAGGTGGCGGTTTAAGGGTTAATAACTTTATTATAGTGGCAACAATGACGGGGAACGGTGGAATAGGGGTTAATACATTTTAATAGTGGCGGCGATGTCCGGAGCGGCAGATTAGGGGTTAATACATTTATTATAGTGTTTGCAATGCGGGAGGGCCTCAGTTTAGGGGTTAATAGGTAGTTTATGGGTGTTTAGTGTACTTTGTAACACTTTAGTTATGAGTTTTATGTTACAGCTTTGTAGCGTAAAACTCATAACTGCTGACTTTAGATGGCGTTATGTATCTTCTGGTTATAGAGTGTACCGCTGATATCTTTTTGGCCTCCCAGGCAAACTCGTAATACTGGCACTATGGGAGTCCTATTGATAAAGGACTTTTTTAAAAGTGTGGTACTGACGTTGCGTGACAGGCTAAAAGGTGTGCGGAACACTTATACCGACAAGACTCGTAATAGCAGCGTTAGGGAAAATGAAGCGTTATGGGCCATAACGCTGCTTTTTCAATCATAACGCAAAACTCTTAATCTAGGTGATAATTTTTTCTTGTTGTGTTTATTATTGTAAACATCAGTATATATTTTTTAAATTTATGTTAAAAAAGCCTTTAGTATTACAGTTGTATTATTACATAAAAGGCATGCAGGTATGTAATGCTATAATTATAATGCAACTGTATTTTATAACATAAATATATATTTTAAATATATATTTAGATTTAAAATAATAAACACAAGGAAGAATATATACTTTTTTATTTATATCCAATACTTAAACTAATAAGCATTATACATAACCATGCATTTTATTTTAAACATTGTATATATAATGTAGTCTGGCCTTGCATTGATATTCATGATTTATTTATGTTATGGTAGTCAGAAGCATTAAATTATATCTTAACATAACAGGCATGCAGTTATGTAGAACAATAATTTTAATTATTCTGTCTTTAATAACAAATAATATAAACAAGAAGCAACATTAACTAAATTTTAATTTATATGCAAAAATTAAAATAATATGCATTCTATATAACAATGCATAATTTTAAATATTTACTATATTAGTGAAGTACCTTAACTTCAACAGTTAGTATTAGGATATAGCAGTTTAGGGGTCAATGTTTAAATGGTATGCATAGTCATGTACAACGTATATTGTTTAAAGTATTGTATATATCTATAGATTACAAGTTATTTAATGTTGCTTTCTTTTATTTTAAACATGAACATATATATCGAAATATATATTTATGTTTGAAATGATAAACACAGCAAATAACAATGAATCCCTTTTAACCCCCTTAACGACCATGACGTACCATGTACGTAGATGGTTGTTAAGGGTTTACTTGATTATAATAGCGCTATTATACCCTCCATCCTCCCTTCTGGTCACTGAAAATAGCACTGACTCCCCGCTGGCAGCAAGACAACGCTATTAGTAACGCAAACCCCATAGAAAGACCAGCAACTGACAGGGTATGTCTCTGGTCCTTTAGGGGTTAAGATTTATACAATACTTTAAAGAATCTACATTGTACATGACAATGCATATTTTGTCAAGGAGGTGTGGTAAACGCGTAGGGCTGGCAAAACCTCAACGTTCTAGCCTGGCTTCTGGAAAAGAGGGACCGGAATTGAACCCTGGTCCAGCCCTTCTTAAAAGGGGTTTAGATTGAGCACGGTGTAGCGTATCAAGTCTCTCTTTGAGTATGTTGTCGGCAATTTGATGAGGCACCAAGGGATACCATTTGTTTGGGGTGCTACCTTCTGGAAAGAATGGAGTACACTTTAATTCTGTTCCCCCATTCCTCCCAGAAGGTAGCATCCCCAAACAAGTGCTATTGACATGCTGCTTATCAAATTGCCGACAAACATAGTAAAAGGGCGACTTGATCACCTGCACTCTGCTCTAATGACAACCCTTTTAAGAAGCACCAGAACAGGGCTCAGTCCCCTCCAGTGGTCGGCCGCCGGCGTTTAGTGCATCTCTGTGACATTGTTTTTAATTTTAGCGACATAGCTCCTATAGTTATAATGGGTAGGTTTACTATTTAATATAGTTTATTATAGTCAGGAAGTTTGCAGACAGTATGCAGTTTGTTGGAGTTCGCTGGGGCGTTCCAGAAGAGTGCAGGTTATATATTACGCAAGTATAGGCAGTATTAGGAACTTAGCTAGGCGTTCTAGGGTTGTGTAGGTTAGGCTTGACATACGGTAGGTGTAGGCGGTCAGGGGGAGTTAGCTGGGCGGTGCAGGAGGAGTGTAGGTTTGCTCTGACGTAAGTATAGGTGGTTGTTGGGAGGCCATAATAGTGCGGTCCTGTCGCTCATTGTGAGACCTGTGCTACTATAACCTAAAAAAAACCTTAAGGCGACGTACAGGTCGCAGCCACTCCATACTAGAAGTCACAGAACCCCTGAAGCATCCATTACCACCTTTCCTACCAACCTAGTATCCTCCTTTTTTTCAGTAGGAAGGTATCTATAATTCTTTGTGTACACTTAGAGACAAGCAGTGAATATGCACTAGGGCAATAATGGCTGTCAAACATAATAGTAAAAATGAAATATCATGCAAGGGATTCAATATTTTAATATACTTTTCACAGGTTACACTGCGCTACTGCAGATTAATGACATGCTCCTGAGTATTCATGTAGGTTTATAGGCAGTCTCAGGACCATGTTTATAGCTTATTTATAGCTATTTAAAGATTTATAGCTTATCAATTAAAATAATGCTCATAAATGAGAGACTGTAAAGAAGAGTGAAGTTATTATAGGCTTGCTTGCAAGGTAATTTGTCTGATCTATATTATTTCAAGGGTCAACAGTTATCCCTAGTTCATGTTCATCATAATATCCTAATAATTTTTTTTAGAAATATCAACAGAGTATGCTTATTTCTTAAAATGATAGATTATAACACTCATCTCATATAATTAATGGCTTTTTTCTTTTGGTTGATGTGTAATAGCTATAGGTACAGGCATAATATTATATAGTAAACAAAGTATTGAACCTTAAAGGGACACTGAACCGAAAAATTTTGTTTTGTAATTCAGAAAGAGCATGC
Source organism: Bombina bombina (assembly GCF_027579735.1). Taxonomy (NCBI): domain Eukaryota; kingdom Metazoa; phylum Chordata; class Amphibia; order Anura; family Bombinatoridae; genus Bombina; species Bombina bombina. The sequence continues at coordinate 649,494,445 of NC_069502.1, read as the reverse complement.
AATTTTAAGCAACTTTTTAATTTACTCCTATTATCAATTTTTATTTGTTCTCTTGCTATCTTTATTTGAAAAAGAAGGCATCTATGCTTTTTTGGGAGTTCAGTACTCTGGACAGCAATTTTTTATTGATGGATGAATTTATCTACCAATCAGCAAGGACAACCCAGGTTGTTCACCAAAAATGGGCAAGCATCTAAACTTACATTCTTGTATTTTAAATAAAGATACCAAGAGAATGAAGAAAATTTGATAATAGGAGTAAATTAGAAAGTTGCTTAAAATGTCATGCTCAATCTGAAGAAGAAACATAAATGCTATTTAAAATCTTCAATAACAGATCATGACTAATGGGATCAAATCACTGATCGCAAAAAACTGGAGGAATGGAGAAGTCCCCTCCTTAGATATGTGGGTCAGAAAGGTTACAGATTTAATTGAATTAGAGGAATATTATTATCTTAAAACCGAACGAATGGAGATTTATGCCGAGATTTCCTGCACGTGGGATGCTTATATACAGACATATAAGAAACAATATATTAAAAAAGAATAAAAAATGAATATATAATCTGAACACTGTGGGACGCTGGGATAGGACAGGACTACCCCCCCCCTCACCCTCTTTACCTTCCCTTCCTCCCATACCTCCTCACTCCGGAATACTTACCCCCTTTACAACTCCTTTTTCTTCTTCTCTTCTTATATACATCTTCACTTTCTATGATTACAGTATAATATTAAGACCCTTAATTAAGGGCTGCAAAATCGTTTTTCCTTAATCTTTTGCTTTATTAATTAGTTAACAATGATAATAAGAACTGGTTATGTGAACCTGTAAAAATAACAGCTGTTGAAATTAAACAACTGAGGAGCTGCGCCTCCTACTATCTGTAATGTTCTATTTAACTTTCAATAAAGTTGTTTGAAAAAAAAAAAAAAAAAAATCTTCAATAACATGTTCCTTATGCAATCCATAAAAATAATATATAAGAAAGTGATTTACACAATAACATATTTTGAATGCATACCTAATCTAAAATAATTTATATTTATGTCATCTTTTTTTCAACCTGAAGAAGTTTTTTATTTGCAGAAACAAATACAAAAAAATAATCATTTGTCTTTTAAACATAATCATACATGATGGAAATAACATCTACCAATGAAAAAGTGCTGAATGATGGTTCTCATGCTGGTCCCAAGTTTCAGAATATGAGGGCACATCAGGTTTATCCTCAAGGTTGTTGGGGAACCTAGAATACCCTTTACTAGGCACTGATCCTGCACTAAATTATTCATCTGCATGCAAACACTATTTTGAGTACTAATAATTAAAATGAATAGGTTACTTTGTTCAAATTTATATAATTTTTGTATGGTTAGATATCTTATGCCTACTCAGTTTGTCAATAAATTACAGTGTGCAAAGTGACAAAAATAATGCATTTTTATTGGTTTGTAATTATTAGTTTGGTGTTTTAGGATGGTGAACTGATGCAAAATGTGCTGTCTACCATGTTCGTGATAGAAAATGTTACACAAATGGATTCTTTTTGTGTGCATTACATATGGTATGTACTTTACACCTTTATGGCCAAAAGTATATGGACACCTGTCCATCACACCTACATGTATTTGTTGTATATTGTATTCCAAAACCATCAGCATTAATACGTTTTTTTAATAGATTGGAGCTGTCACTCTTCTGGGAAGGCTTTCCACAAGATTTTGGAGTGTGTCTGTGTGAATTTGTTCCCATTTAGCCAAATGAGCATTTGTGGGAGCAGGCATTGATGTTAGGCCAGAAAGTCTAACTCACAACTGGTGTTTGAATTCAGGCAAAATGTGTTCAATGGGTTTGAGGGGCTCTGTGCTGGCCACTTATGTTCCTCCACACAAAAAAATGTCAAACCATGTCTTCATGAACCTCACTGTGTGCACAGGGGCACAGCCAGGCTGAAACAGGGCAGTGCCTTCCTCAAACTGTTGCTACAAATTTAAAAACACTGAATTGTCTAAAGTGTCTTTGTGTTATGTAGTATTAAGATGACCTTTCACTGGAACTAAGGGGCCTAAACCAAACCCTGAAGTGCAGCGAGCCATAGACCAAACTTTACAGTAGACACTATGCATTCCCATAGGAAACATTCTTCTGGCATCCTCCACACCCAGATTCTTCCATCAGACTGCCGTATAAGTGAAGTGTGATTCATCATCCCAGAGTCCAGTGGCAGCATGCTTTACACCACTCCAGCCAGTGTTTGGCATTGTGCATGTTGATGTGAGAATTGTGTACAGGGTCTCGGACATGGAATCCCATTTCATGAAGCTCCCGCTTACTTACTACTCACTTCAGCACTTGGCAGCCCTGCTTTGTGAGTTTTAATGAACTAGCACTTCGTGGCTGAGCTGTTGTTGCTACTAGATGCTTCAATTTACAGTTGACTTACAGATCAACTAGGGCAGAAATGTCATAAACTGACCTGACATATGGCAAAAGTTGTTTCTAATGATAATATTTTGGCAATTTAGATCTCATGGCTATGTGCTGGATTTTATCTACCTGTTAGCAATGGGAGTGGCTGAAACACCTGAGCTCAATAATTAATAGGGTTGTCCACATTTTTTTGGCTATATAGTATATATTAGTTCAGCTTAAAAACACAGAAGTGTGAAAATGACTGTCAGGCAAGCAAGTGTACAGTATGTATATACCAAAAAGAAGCTCCCAATAATGTAGGCTAGCCTTCAGAAAAAAATATTGAAGAAGGAATTTTAATAACTGTAACATATAGCAAAGTGTTGGACTAAATAATCACTTCCTTTAAACAATGTGGTGCCCCTTTAAGTAACAGATTTTTTTCTGGTTAGCTTATTGACCTTATTACCAAGGCTAAAAAATGTCCACTATGCTCCCAGTCTGCGACCAATAAAAATTGCAATGGGTGGGGACATGGCCAGGTGGTTGCCAAAATAGGGAGCAATATTAGTAGGTGAGAAAAGAAGCTGCTAAATCCCCTGATTATCAGGTACAAAAGAGGGAATCCAATCTAACAAACAGATGAGTTAACTTCTTTACTTCTTTTCCCTGCATGGATTAATATATTTCTCACCTTGTGGATCCTATCAGTTCTGTCAGTTTGTACCATTGAGGCCTCCAGCACCAACCCAGTACCTTTGTAAAGAGCGTAACCTTAGACTATACTTAAGCCCTGATATTCAAAGCATTGACAGACCATCAAGAAAATGCCTTAATAGCCTCTTCGGCCTTGCAGTCTGACGATCTGTCGAGATATTCAAAGAAAAGGGGAGTGTCCGAGCAATGCCAGCGAGCTGCAATGTCTCTCCCATAGAAGTCAATGGGAGCCTGACATCACCACCCGTATCAATGGCATCGGCACTTGTTAGCATATTGCTGCCGCCGTGGGGGTTCTACATCATCTACATCACAGCTAACCTACACTCCCCTTGCATCGCCCAGCTTATTCCCCCTGATCACCTACACCTACGTCACACCTAACTTACACACCCCCGGAAAGACCAGCTACGTCCCTAATACAGCCTACTCTCTTAAAAATACCTCACTATTATAAACTATATTGAATCAATGTTTAAATAATGTGTCACAGAGATGTGCTAAAATGCTAGCAGCTGACCGCTGGAGGGCCAACAAAACCTCTACAGCCTAGCCAGGCTCCTGGAGCAGAATTGAGCCTCAGTCTGCCGCTTCTTAAAAGGGGTGCTGATCGAACAGGGATCACGTTGCTCTTTTGGTATGTTGTGGTCAATTTGATGAGGCACCTTGTGACACCATTTTTTGGGGGCCCTACCTTCTGGGAGGAATTTAAGAACCTTTAATTCCGGTCCTCCATTTTCATTTTGTTTTGTAAAATATATATTTATGGTTACACGAAAATACACAAGAAAAAATTGAATACATATTATTTATATACAATAGTTAAAAGAATACGCACCATTCATAAAAATTGTAGATAAAGGCACTATTAACCCTTAAGCTGCCATAACCTAATCACCTAATCAATCCCCATACAGGTATGGGGGGATTGTTAGGAGATTAAGGCTTTGTAAATGGTAACCATCAATAATTACCTAATCATCCCCCATACAGGTATGGGGGTGGTTAGGAGATAAGGTCTACTAAATACTATCATTAATCACCTAATCCACCCAATACAGGTATTGGAGGTGGTAAGGATGTTAAGTCCTAATAAATGGCCTCTTCTGCCGACTCCGCCCCACAATCTTCATCCCCTACGTCCCTGTTCCTGTTGTCGGGGCCCATCTTCATGGCGGCGGAAGCAGACTTTGGCAACCTCTTCCACTGCCTCCGCTCCTCATCTCCTTTTCTTCTTGTAACGCTCGTGGAATACTCCTCTATCAGACGAAACTCGGCCAGTAGTCTTGTTATCCCGGCGTCGAGTCGGAATAATAGGGAATATCCCAGAGCAGAGAAAGTTAGTAAGATGAGGAAGGCAGCACTCACCACTGGCAGGACAGTCCCCAGCGGCAACGGCAGAGCAGTGCAAGGTTGAACCACTAGAATGGTCAGGCAGGCAGGGTTTGGCAACAATAATACAATCCAGCAGTTAAGGGGTAAAGCAGGTAGAGTAGTCAGACAGACAGGTTCAGCAATAGTAATTCAATCCAGCAGTTTAAGGGGTAAGGCAGGTAGAGTAGTCAGACAGGCAGGTTCAGCAATAGTAATTAAATCCAGTAGTTTAAGTGGTAAGGCAGGTAAATTAGTCAGACAGGCAGGTTCAGCAATAGTAATTCAATCCAGCAGTTTAAAGGGTAAGGCAGGTAGAGTAGTCAGACAGGCAGGTTGAGCAACAGTAATTAGGCACATAGATACAATGATCTGTCACACCCAGGAGCACACAAAGTAACACCTATATTTGGGCAGTGACAGATCGTTTGTACAAACTTTAAATAGGCGCAGGATTCGAGCCACAGAGGTCTGACAGGCATCAGGAGCGTGCAGCGATGACATCAGCGCCGCACGCATCCGGACCCAACACTACCCCTGGCAACGAACAATGAAGGAGACACCGCGCCCCTAGCAATGGCTAGAGTGGCGCGGCGTGACATAGCCCCCTCCTCAAGGGTTCCCTCCGGGAATCAGAGTTGGCCTCAAAGGATGAGCAGCATGGAATCTGGAGACCAGAGATGGAGCATGCACATCACGGGCAGGAACCCAGGAACGATCTGCCATGGAGTAACCCTTCCAATGTATCAGATACTGCAGTTGTCTGCACCTGTATCTGGAGTCCAGGATCTTAGCTACCTGATATTCGGGGTCAACACAGACAAGGAGCGGAGGAGGAGGAGCTTGGAGCTGGGTATATCTATTCTTGATGTAAGGTTTAAGTAGTGAGATGTGGAAGACTCGATCTATGCATAGGGTTTTTGGCAAGGCTACTTTGTACGCAACAGGAGACAGTTTTTTCAGGACCTTGTAAGGGCCGATAAACCTAGGCCCCAATTTGTGACAGGGTTGACGTAGACGAATGTGTCAAGTAGAGATCCAAACACGTTCACCCACTGGGATGGCACGTACAGAAGCACTATGACGATTAGCAAACTTCTTATATCTAGAGACAGCTGAACGTAGCTGACAGTGAATACATTGCCAATGAGTGGTGAGTCCAGTGACATGTCGGTCTGTGGCACGGACCCCAGTGGACTGAGCTGAAAGAGGGAAGACATGAGGTTGATACCCTGCTGCGGCTTGAAATGGAGAACATCGAAGAGAAGAGTGCCAATGAGTGTTTCTTGCCAGCTCAGCTAGGGGTAGCAAATCAGAGCAGTTGGTATGGCGAGCGTTGACAAAGGCTCTAAGGTAAGCTTCAAGATCCTGGTTTGCTCTATCAGTTAGTCCATTGGTCTGAGGATGGTAGCCAGAAGACAAGAAAACAGTGGTCCCATTCAACTTACAAAAGGCTCTCCAAAAGGCAGAGATGAACTGTGGACCTCTGTCAGAAGCAATATTTAGAGAAATGCCATGAAGTCGTACCACATGCAAGAGAAAAAGGGAGGATAATTCTTGAGCAGAAGGCAGTTTGGTTAGGGGTACAAAGTGAGCCAGTCCAGAAAAGCGGTCCACCACAACCCAGATAACTGTATGGTGGTCAGAAGAAGGAAGGTCCACAATGAAGTCCATTTTTTATGTGTGTCCATGGTTGTTTGAGAATGGACAATGGTTGGAGCAAGCCAGGAGGCAAAGATCGAGGAGTCTTGTTGGCAGCACAAGTTGTGCAGACTTTCAAATAATCCTGAGCATCAGACTTCATAGTAGGCCACCAAACATGTTGGGAAAGACGCTTGAAAGTCCTAGTCGAACCAGGATGTCCTGAGAGTTTGCTATCTTGAGCCCAGGCTAGCACAGGGATACGTAGGTTCAGGGGTACAAAGAGAATATCGGAGGCCATGGGGGCTCCAGGAGGTTTACTAGACTGAGCTTGTTGCAATTTTTGCAGAAGGAGTTGTATTGAGTTGACCAACCACACAGTAGGGGGGGGTGTGTGTTTAATAGGAGCTTCTGAAGAATCACTTGAGTGAGGGAACTGACAGGAAAGGGCATCCGCCTTCTTGTTCTTGGTCCCAGGAAGATAAGAGACCACAAAGTTAAAATGGGAAAAGAACAAGGCCCACCTGGCCTGTCGAGGATTGAGTCAATGAGCAGTCTCTAGGTAAGTCAGATTCTTGTGGTTGGTGAGAATCTGAATAGGATTGGCCATGCCCTCTAACCAATGATGCCATTCAGTCAAAGCCATCTTAATGGCTAAGAGTTCATGATTACCCACATCGTAGTTCCTCTCAGCAGGAGTAAAGCATTTAGAGAAAAAGGCTACAGGGTGTGACTTGGAAGTCAAAGGGTCACTTTGGGTAAGAACTGCTCCAGCCCCTATCTCGGAGGCATCAACCTCTAAAGTAAACTGTAGGTCAGGATCAGGATGGTGGAGCACAGGAGCTGAACAGAAAGCCTTTTTCAGACAAGAGAAGGCATGTATGGCTTCAGGAGGTCAATGTTTACAGTCTTTGTTCCGTTTTGTCAATTCAGTGAGAGGAGCGACTGTTTGGGAAAAGTTCTTTATAAACTTGCGGTAATAATTGGAGAATCCCAAGAACCTCTGTAATTCCTTTAAAGAGGTAGGTTGAGACCATTCTAGAACTGCGGTGAGTTTAGCAGGATCCATGGCAAAACCTTCCTTCGAGATGACATAACCAAGGAATTGGATCTGAACTTGATCAAACTCACACTTTTCTAGCTTGGCTACCAAAGAATTGTCTCTGAGATGAAGAAGCATCTGTCTCACGTGCCAAGGTATTCGTAATGCCCAGATCTCGTGTTAAAGGCAGTCTTCCATTCGTGGCCTGAAAAGATGCAAATCAGATTGTATGCCCCACTTAAGTCCAATTTGGTGAAAAAACGAGCATCCTGGAGTGAGTCATACAGTTTGGTGATCAGTGGTATGGGATAGCGATTCTTGATGGTTATGTTGTTCAAGGCCCTGTAGTCAATGCAGGGTCTGAGCCCACCATCCTTCTTACTGACAAAAATGAAGCCAGCCCCAGCAGGAGAGGAGGAAGGTTGAATGAAACCTTTAGCTAGGTTCTCTTGGATGTACTCCTCCATGGATTTGGTTTCAGCCTTGGAGAGTGGATAAGTCCTCCCTTTAGGAAGTGGGGCTCCAGGAAAGAAGTTGATCTTGCAGTCATAAGGACGGTGGGGTGGAAGCACGTCGGCTGCTTTTTTCTCAAACACATTCGCAAATTCTGTGTATACTGAAGGAAGGTTTGAAGGAATCTGTATACTGGCTATGGGAATATGGGGCAGAGAAATGAGTTTAGCAAGGCAGGAGTGGAAACAGGAGGTACCCCAGGAGGCCAGTTGTCCCTCAGCCCAGTCGAACTGTGGATTGTGTACCCGAAGCCAAGGAAGACCAAGGATGAAAGGCTGAGCTGGGGAATGAATGGCCTCAAACTGCAGCTCTTCAGTGTGAAGGACTCCCACAGTCAGGATCAGGGGTTCTGACTCAAAATAGATCACACCTGAACCAAGGGGGGTGACATCCAGGGTAGTTATTTTGAGGCAATGTCTTTTCTGCAGAAGAGGCAAATCAGCTTGAATCCTAAAATGGTGATCCAGAAAGTTTCCAGCTGCCCCTGAATCAATGAAGGCTTGAGTGTGGACAGTATTCTGAAGGAAGGTAAGAGTAACAGGTACCAGGATCTGAGAGGAGTAAGAGGATTTAGTGGTGATCATGCTTAGAGGTACCCTAGTGTTATCCCCTAAGCATTGGCTTTTCCCGGCCGAATGTAACAGTCCTTTAGTTAGTGGGTGTTAGGTCCACAATAAAAAACATAGTCTCATTCTCCTTCTTCTCTGCCTTTCAGACTCTGAAGGTTTGTAGGAGGAGAGATCCATGGGTTCCTCTACTGAGGTAACTGGAGCTGCTAAAGGGGTAGTGGATGCTGCCGAAACTGGGCGAACAGGAGGACGGGAGGGAAGGACCCTCCTTGTTCTGTCTCTCTCGGCTTGTCTTTCCCGAAAGCTAGAGTCCAGACTGATACAAAGTGTTATAAAGTCATCCAAAGAAGAAGGAATATCACGATAAGTGAGTTCATCTTTGATGCGTTCATGGAGACCCCTCCTAAGGACTGACTTGAGAGCACTGCCATCCCAAGTGGTTTCAAGTGCCAAGGTGCGGAACTCGATGGCAAATTGTGCCACAGTTTTATATGCCCTGGCGGAGATCCAGGAGAGAATACAACGTAGCAGAGATAAAGCAGAAATGAACTCATTAGCATCATGCAGGAGTGTAGCGTTCTGTTCAGAAAGTGGAGAGACCCAAGGTGACCCTTGACTGATGAGACTGAAAGGTGTGAGGATCATTGCGGAGGTGCAGCCTGCATTGGTTTAGAAAGCCCCTGCCTACATACTTGTCAGGTAAGGGTATCTGGGGTATACTTCCAGAAGCAGAGGAAGAAGTCACAGTACTAGGAGTAGGAACTGGTGGTTTAGCAACAGGAGCGGCATCACTCGCTGCTACTAGTAAGGAGAGTTGAGCGGTAATAGCCTCTAGCTTGGAATCCATATTCTGCAACTGTGTGGTATGGGTTCCCAACATCTGTCCCTGAAGATAAACAGCTTGTGCCACCTCATCTGGCTGCATGGCCCAAGTATAATGTAATCCTCATGGGATACTCCTCTATCAGACCAAACTCGGCCAGTAGTCTTGTTATCCCAACGTCACCACCCATGTCAATGGCATCGGTGCTCGTTGGCATATTGCTGCCGCCGTGGGGGCTCTATTTGAAGAAATCCTACAGACAGTGCGCTCACTGAAACTAAAAATAGTTTCTGTGTAAGCACACTCCAAATATTATTTTATTTTATTATTAATCCCTGCATGGATTAATATATTTCTCACCTTGTGGATCCTATCAGTTCTGTCAGTTTGTACCATTGAGGCCTCCAGCACCAACCCAGTACCTTTGTAAAGAGCGTAACCTTAGACTATACTTAAGCCCTGATATTCAAAGCATTGACAGACCATCAAGAAAATGCCTTAATAGCCTCTTCGGCCTTGCAGTCTGACGATCTGTCGAGATATTCAAAGAAAAGGGGAGTGTCCGAGCAATGCCAGCGAGCTGCAATGTCTCTCCCATAGAAGTCAATGGGAGCCTGACATCACCACCCGTATCAATGGCATCGGCACTTGTTAGCATATTGCTGCCGCCGTGGGGGTTCTATTTGAAGTGATCCTACATGGCGCAGACAGTCCGCTCACTGAAACTAAAAATAGTTTCTGTGTAAGCACACTCCAAATATTGCCATGGGGACCTAAGTTTTAATTCCACCTACACTAACTACCTCAGGCGATGTAGTCATATCAATCTATATACTTCCATTAGCACTCCCTACTAACTCCCCCTGAACACCTATACCTACATCACACCTAACCTACAATTCCCCTGCTCTGTCTCACTACCTCACACCTACACCTACATCACAGCTAACCTACACTCCCCTTGAATCGCCCAACTTATTCCCCCTGATCCCCTATACCTACGTCACGCCTAACTTACACACCCCCGGAAAGCCCAGCTAAGTCTCTAATACGGCCTACTGTCTTAAAAATACCTCACTATTATAAACTATACTGAATAGTAAACCTCCCCATTTTAACTAAAATTATAATCAATGTTTAAATAATGTGTCACAGAGCTGTGCTAAAACGCTGGCAGCTGACCGCTGGAGGGCCGGCAAAACCTCTACAGCATAGCCGGGCTCCTGGAGCTCAGTGCTGGATCAGAATTGAGCCTCAGTCTGCCGCTTCTTAAAAGGGGTGCTGATCGAACAGGAATCAAGTCGCCCTTTTGGTATGTTGTTGTCAATTTGATGAGGCACCTTGTGACACCATTTTTTGGGCGCCCTACCTTCTGGGAGGAATGGGAAAACCTTTAATTCCGGTCCCCCATTTTCATTTTGTTTTGTAAAATATATATTTATGTTTACACGAAAATACACAAGAAAAATGAATATATATTATTTATATACAATAGTTAAAAGTATACGCATCATACATAAGAATGCATAACATTTTGCAAATTGTAGATAAAGGCACTATTAACCCTTAAGCTGCACTAACCTAATCACCTAATCAATCCCCATACAGGTATGGGGGGATGGTTAGGAGATTAAGGCTTAATAAATGTTAACCATCAATAATTACCTAATCATCCTCCATACAGGTATGGGGGTGGTTAGGAGATAAGGTCTACTTAATACTATCATTAATCACCTAATCAACCCAATGCAGGTATTGGGGGGGGGGGGGTAGGATGTTAAGTCCTATTAAATGGCCTCTTCTGCAGACTCCGCTCACAATCTTCATCCTCTACACTTTGGCAACCTCTTCCACTGCCTCTGCTCTGCATCCCCTAGCAATGGGTAGAGCCGCGCGGCATGACACTTCTAATCTAATGAAATTCCGGAAGCGCAGAACCCCTATATTTAGGGGTAACACTTAATACCGATTGGCTCATTTTAATCAGCCAATAGCAAGAACGTTTTTAAAATTAAATTATAATTATCCAATAGAAAAGGCTAGTTTTTTTGTAGCAGTTTTTTTATTTTTAAGAATAGCTTTTTTAATTTTACTTTTATTTTCTAGGATAGTTTTTTTTAGGTAGATTTTGTTATTTTGGGGGGTGGGGTTACTTGTATTGTAGAGGGGGGGTTTGTTATTTTTTTAGTTGTAAAAGAGCTGAAATCACTTTAGGGCAATGCCCTACAAAAGGCCCTTTTTAGGGTTTGAAGGGGGGGTTTGGGTGGGTTTATATTTTATGGGGCCTGTAGATTAGTGTTAGGTATAATGTTGTTGTTTTTACTTTGGATACTGTAGTTTATTATTTTATGTAACTTAGATTTTTTTTATTATAACTACTTAGATTTAATTTTTTACGTAATTTAGGGGGTTTAGTTTAGAGGGAAGTTTAGGTGTTAGGTAGAGTATGGTTAGATTGCATTTGGGGTGGTGGCGGTTTAGGTTTAATATTTATTATTTTCAAGTAACTTAGATTTTTTTTTTTACAAAGTAACTTAAGGAGTTTAGTTTAGAGGGGGGTTAGGTATTAGGAAGAGTTGGTTAGATGAGTTTTGCGTTTGAGGTATGTGGCGGTATAGGGGTTAATAGTTTAGATACTTGCAGTGCGTATGTGGTGGTATAGGGGCTAATAGAATAGTACTTGCGGTGGGTATGTGGCAGTATAGAGGTTAATAGCATAGATACTTGCAGTGGGTATGTGGTGGTATAGGGGTTAATAAATAGCATAGATACTTGTTGTGGATATGTGGCGGTTTAGATATTTATTATTGTAGTGTTCGTTTGAGATCATAGGGTACTTTGGTTTAGGGGTATTAGGGTTATTAGGGTATTAGAGGTTGGGCACAGCAGTTCTATTGCAAAGGATCCTTTTAATATAAATCGCCAATATGGGCGGCGATGCTGGGTGTTATCTATAGCTGAAAATCCCAAGGAATCCAGCACCAGAGTAACTCCTTAATACAGGAAAGCAGGTGTGCAAGCTATGAGAAACCAGCACCTCAGTCCCAAAATAGATAAAGTCCAAAAAAAGCAGATAGCAGCACCACCAAAGTAAAATCACAAATATTTATTTAAGCCAACATATCAAAAAATTACAACATTTCAGATTTGCATCCTTAGTCATTTGTCTCAAACTACCCTTAAATAGGCTCCATACCACACCCATCACCTGAGTTAACCACTTATCAAAGCCTTCTACTCAAATGTTTAAACACAGTAACTCCACCTATTGGTAACAATTTAATTACTTTATAAATTTCACATATTACAGGCAAATACTCCAATCTATCTCTCTGTTCATACCTCCTGGTGACATTGTCCCTAACTCATGGATCCAGAACAACTCCCTACACTGTAATAGTTTTTTCTATTACCCCCCCTTCTTGGAATTTTAACCTGTTCTAAAGCCTGCAGTCTCAATTGTCTTACTTGATGGCCTGCTGTCACAAAATGATGAGTCTGATGTTACTCTTATGTTGATTTATAGGCTCACGTACCTTATGGGAGGTCTCCCCTACATGAATCAATATGTATGTACACCTGCATTATAACAGAAGCTACAAATGGTTATATTTATGGTGTATGTTTGTATATAGGTCACCTGCTAGAAGCTTTTACATGTCATGCTTGCAGAGAGCTTGGTAATAAAAGATTAATTTGCTTAGGTTTAAAAAAATTAGGGTTCATGAGGACCTTATGTTAAACTAGCTGCTAAGCTTAAGTGTGTATTTCCCCCTGCAGTTTAATTGCACCCCAATAAGTTTCTTTCTTATAGTTATTTCCCTGGGATAGTTAGAATATTTTTTTTATTCTCCTGGCCTTTTTGTGATGATAGACTATTGTGCATTTTAAACTTCTAGCATATTACCTTATCCTCCTACACATGTATTACCATATTGTCCATACACAGTACATATAACATATTAATTATTAATTATAAGAAAAGAGAAAATACGCCTGTATGCATACCCAACAAAAAGACAGGGACTACAGCACTCTTTTGAAAATACATATAACATACCCCAATTGATCTCTTAGCTCACATCATCAGATCGTTACCATATACTCAGACACTCCCTTTCTCTCTCCTGTTATGTACATGATATAAGTTTATGGTACAGGAGATAAAAATAATCTTTGCTCCATAATGAGTAACTGATAGCATGTTTCTACTTTTAGTAGGTCTAGCATTGCCACATATTGCCAAGGTAAATTATTCAGAAGATGTGATCAATGATTTCACTAACTGGTTGTTTATCGAAGCTTGTAATAGTTGCTTAAATACCGGTAATGGAAAAAGGAAAAAAAATTGTTTAGCTTTTTTAAGGTCCAAAACAGACCTACATTACCCCTTGAAATTGTATGGTTGGCCTTCTCCAGAACAATGTGCAGATGATAGATGTCTATGAATAACCTATTTCACTATAGAAGGATTTAAGGTATTGAAAGATTTAGTTAACTACTCATATTGGTTATATAGACTCTATCTCCTATGTTGTGTTATTCTTATTTACAGAAAAATGAGGGCAGTGGGTTTTTGTGCTACTGAAACTTCTGCACATTTTTATTCTTTAAGTTTCCTTGTTTCTCAAATCTGTTTATGTGCACTATGTATTGCCATTGCTTTTGTTTATCTAAGCAAATGATAATATTCTTTTTAAAAAATTACAATGGCGGTGGGGGGGGGGGGGGCGGAGCTGAACGCTGAATGGATAGGTCGCACAAAGCAAGAGCTCCTGCAAACATTTTCAGATTTTAGGACTTTTCACATAAATTAAGTATACTATTTTAAGTTTATACTACATGTGAAGGAAGAAGCCAGACCATAACATGCTCTGACGAGTTTTAAAGTCCCAGCTAAGTACACGGCCATTACTTTTGCTCCTTTCTGAAGCCACGAGGCAGCTGAGCTAATAAACCTACATATCCATTGCAGAGCTTCTACTGAGGTTAATGGAACCTGAAGACCAGATTATCGTACCACAATCAGTAAAACAGGCATAGTCAGTGGAGATTTAGCTGCTGGATTCCTACGATATTGATCCGTTGTTTTCTGGAATCGGTGGCTAATGCACATTATGGAACCCAATGCTCTGCTGTGGGAAATAAGCTTCTTGCTACGGCAATATCGAGAGGCCTTCGCAACATTACTTACAGCAGCATGTCACTTACCTGTTACCACTCTCCCTGCCAAGACTACCAGTGTCGGTGCTATCGGCAAGCTCCAAGAAGGCAATGGCTTGAGACCCCAGCAGTCGCCATCTTTTTTCCTTCCGGTCTTCCAGCCACGGAGATTCACCAGCTCTCCTTTGATGGACTCCTGTTATCTGACAGCCACTGCCATCTTACCTCATGAAACTGTGGCTGGCCTGGAGCCTGCTACTTCGTTCATGGCTTATTTGTCTGTTTGTGCCGACGTACTTCTGACAGGCATTGGCTAGATTCATCTTAAGACTATGTCTTCCTTGACACTTGAGTGGCAAACTTGATGTTATGTGTTCTTTGCAGTTCTATAGTTATAGCTGTTTTACACAATGCTGTTTTAAATAGAGGCTGCTTGTTATAGATGTATAGATAGGTAATACCTTAAGTACCCTGTACTACCTTGAACCCATATTAGGAGCTCCCCTTTGGCTCTAGTTATATCTTATATTTTTTTTATATATAACTCATTCAAGCAGCTTGCTGCCACGTAAGAGTAACTCTGTGCTAGCTTTCCCTCCAGTTTTCTACTCTTATGGTACCATGCTATATCTACTTTACAATAGCCTTCTGTTAATATATTTGCTTCTTATGGTATAAGGTTCAAGAGTACTCTCAAATATATATATTTTCCCCCTAGCCTTCAACACGCTTCTCACACTTCATGAACCGGTTGATGCTAAACCTATTTTAATGTGTGAAGTCACTTACGCTAATAATATTTTTGACCTGTATGTCGCACTCAACGGCCACCACATGATAGTTAGTAGACCCGAGAACATAACATGGTTGTTTTGAAAAGAGTTAATAATTTAGCTAAATGCTCGCGCCTTGAGAACATATAGATACGATGTTGGATTGATTCATATTTTTGGCCTTTCATTATTTGAGGAATGCGAATAGTTATACATTTATATTTGTGTATTATGTATTATGTCTAAGACAGCTCAGGTACTGGGTTAGTGCACAAAGCTCATATAATAGCAGATTAATGTTTTCCAGCATTGTTGTATGGTTACGTTAAGCATAACTTATTCTAAAGATTAGCTCTAAAGATTGGTCATTTATCTTTCTCCTACACATTTTTCTATGTATGCCCTACTTAATTTTTCTTCATATACCTAGCTATATTATCATAAAGGATACTTACCTGCTAACAACAACACTACTTTAATGCACCCATTTTCTCAACATGTCAAAACACAGAAGAAAGAAGTCTGATTGTGTACCCCAAGCAGTTAAATACTAAGTGTACCTTATTTATTTATACTCTTAGTTGGGTATTAAAACCCACAAAGCTTAATATATTATTCTCTCTTTAGTCATGGACACTTGTGTTTTTATATGGTTTATCTGTTGTTGAGTGTAGGGCCCACACCCAGCCAATAAGATTTCTAATTTCTTATACCGATATATGTATGTTTACGCAGTACTAATGTAGTCCATGCTATACTTTGCTGTTACGGAAATAGGTGCACCATTACAACAGACCAATTTTGATTTGGAATATGTCTCTCATACTCTAATCTTTATTTCATATCATGTATCCTTTCTTTACTGTATATTTTGACTCTTCAATTTATAATAGCATTAGGGTAAGTTGCCAGCTATTTGTAATAACGGCAGCAGTTGACCAGTTGAAGGTTGAAATTTTACATAACTGATGATCCCTTGATACATTTTGATATGCTATAATGGGCTGAATAAGGTTCTTAATGTCACCAGAGAATTCAGGTGCATCCTTGTTATGCTATAAGATCAAACTATGCCCCCCTTTCCCCCCATATAGAACTCTGACACTAGGGGATGGTGTTTAGGGTCCTATAGCGCGGTTTCCCTCGAAACATACCGCTTATTGAAATAACTCCTCCCCCCAACTAGTTACCCAGATTTAGGTGGCTCAGATGTGTTTTTGTTTACACTTTTCAACTCTTTTTCTTTCAAGCTACAGTATGTTGTTTATATATTGTATCACCTTGGGTCTATATTATTCTTTGGTTAAAAAGTAGAAAATGCAAATTATTTCTATCATATGCTTAATATATATTACTATATGTCTATATTAATACAATATATATTGTTATGAGGTAAAAATATGTTTAGTGTTTTTGTGATGAAACAGATTTAATTATATGATGCGGCTCCAGTGACCGATGTGCTCTTCTCTCTACATATCTATATGATTTTTGTAATATCATTTATCTGTTTTTCTGCATTCTTAACCTTAATAAAAATTATTTTTAAAAAAATGACAATGGCCAAGAAAGGAATTAGGGCTTATATGTCCCGTTCTAGTTTCTTTAATTAAAGACCTAAAGTAATAACTTTAACTTAAAGGGACAGTGCACACCTATATAACTGTATGTAATAGACAGTACTATTAAGAAGAAAATGCACTGATAGGGGCAGGGAAAACAAAAAGAGCACACCCCCCCCCCCTTCCTTCCATACAAAAAGACAGATTATACAAACAGGAGCCAGACGGAGCCTGTAAACGCATTTATACATCTGACACTGTGGGGCTTGGTTAGGAGTCTGAAAATCATCACAATGTTATTAAAAAATAAGCAAAACTATACATTGTTACAAAAGCACTCCCAGATGGGCTATATAAATGGATCATCTACAAAACTTTTATGCAAAGAAAAATCTAGTGTACAATGTCCCTTTAACTTCTGGGGATTCTTTTTCATTGTTGCTGTTATCCCTAGTAAGCCCCAGGCCCCCCTCCTGTAACCACCATCATCCCATGGCCCCAGGGCCTCCATGTAACCACCATCACCCTCAGCACCCCCACCCTGTAACCCTCATTATCCCCAGGGTCCACATTGCAACCCAATCAGCCTCAGCACCCCCACCCTGTAACCTCCATTAGCCCCAGGGTCCGCCCTGTAAACCCCATCAGCCACAGGGCCCCCTGTAAACCCAATAAGCCTCAGCACCACCCTGTAACCCATGTCAGCCCATCTCTCCTACTAGTGCAGAATTCTTGTGCTGCAGCCGTCACCGGTCTGGTCCATGTCTGAAACTGAGCCTAGTGCCAGACCTGGCAGCGGAGGAGATTGTGGGGCGGCAAAGGCATAAGGCAGTGGCACGTGTAATCCATTCCCCCGGCGCATATTCACCTGGGCCCGCAAAGTACTAAAGCTAGGTCAGTGTTGTGACATCATGTACTAGCAAACTCTGAGTGACAACATCCGGCACGCGGCTGCACTACACTGATGCCGCATGTCGGATGTTGTCATTTAGAGTTAGTTAAATTCTGGTCTGATCTAAGAGTGTGACTGTGGGGCCGGCCAGCAGAATATGATGGATAATGATTAAGGCTAAGCTTAGAAAATGGAAAAGTCAGTGCGAGCGACTGCGAATTATTTGTAAAACTAAAGATATATATATATATATATATATATATATTTTTTTTTTTTTTAAATAATCTAATTTCTCAAAAAATTTTGAATGATGTTGCGTCGGTGGGCGGGGCTAAACTACTGCGCGGCCCACCGGGCATTTGCCCGGTACGCCCGACGTTCAGTCCGGGCCTAATCCCTAAATACATGACAGGCCTAACAGTGTTTTCACAAAGGGACTCTACAGCACATAATGCGTAAAAATGTATTGAGGCCCTTTTCAATCCCATTTCTTACCAATCCTTACAATAGTAATACTGCGTCCTGTACTACACAAAGGCTTTAAAGGGATTTTAAACTGCTGTTGGCACAACTACAATATCAGAGTTATTACTCACCATTTTATTGTATTTCCTCCTGTGCATACAGTTCTATTCAAATCTGTTTCCTTTTTTAACCCCTTACAAGTGCTGTTTCTTTACAACAAGTGCAGCTATCTTGATACTTAAAGGGACATTAAACACTCATTTTTTTCTTTGCATAAAAGTTTTGTAGATTATTATATAGCCCATAAAGTTTTTTTTGTTTTTTTTTAAGTTTTAGGAGAATACCGACGTATACCTACTCCAGCTTGGTTCTGTTTGTGTAGGGTCTTTTCATATGCAAAGAAAAGGGGAGGGGGGTGTCTTTGATTTCCCACTTGCAGTGGGTGTTCCAGTAACCTTTTAAACAGAGCTAAACTGAAAGTAAGTTTTTAAACAATTTTATACTGGATTTTTATATCAGTATCTGTGCATCTTATTCTTTATAGTAGTGTCTATTACATGCAGTTATGTGAAAATTGGTGTATACTGTCCCTTTAAGTATTCTTCCACCCTAGGTTGGAAGTGGTGTACATTCATAGATTAGTAACACTGTTATCTTTTTGGCAAACATTTTCGATTTTAGCGTGCACAATACAGAGCAGGAGCTGTACATTTTTGCAGAAGGCAGCATTGCTCTGTATCACTGGTTTTCAAACCTGTCCTCAGGCCTCCTCAAAACGGCAGATTTCAGGATTACCTTGAGTGAGAGCAGGTAAAATAACCATATTTACTAATCCGCTGATTATTTTACCTGTTCTCCAGTTCAGATATCCTCAAAATGTGGCCTGTTAGGGAGGTCTCAGGACAGGTTTAAAAACCAGTGGTCGATATTATTCCTTTATATTTGTTATGTAACATTTAAACTGTATAACAAAAACTGCAAAAATATTCATTTTCGTCTTTTATATTTTGAGAGCTAAACCAAAATGCACGATACAACTGTCAATAAGCCATAAATGTCACTGATCTGTTCACTGCTTCTGTCACAAGGTGCATAAATACAAACACTCCAAGATGGTGGAGCTCAGTATGAAGAGATGTAGCTTCATCAACCACCACCTGTAATGGGTTAAAAAAAAGAAAATGGCTTTGAAGAGAACTGAAGACACAAGAGTAGTGAACACAGTTTAAAGGGATATGAAACCCAAATTTTTTCTTTCATGATTCAGACAGAGCATGCAATTCTAAGCAACTTTCTAATTTACTCCTATTATCAATTTTCGCCTTTCTCTTGCTATCTTTATTTAAAAAGAAGGAATGTAAAGCTTAATAGCCAGCCCATTTTTAGTTCAGAACCTGGGTTATGCTTGCTTATTGGTTTGCTAAATGTAGTCAACAATAAGCAAGTGCTATCCATGGTGCTGAACCTAAAATGGGCTGGCTCCTAAGCTAAACATTCCTGCTTTTTAAATAAAGATAGCAAGAGAACAAAAAAATTGATAATAGGAGTAAATTAGAAAGTTGCATGCTCTATCTGAATCATGAAAGAAAAAAATTGGGTTAAGTATCCCTTTAAGTATTTTTAATCTAAAGCAAGTATGTGATTTAATTTAGTGCACATTTCCAATCCGTATCATTAGCTTTTAAAGGCAAGATGGATTGAAGAGCTAACAGTTTCACTAGAATTGTTAACGCTAGATAATTATGATGGCAGAACAGATAAAATCCTTTGTCATCACCTTGACTCAATAAAGCAAACACAACCTTGTAAAACATGAGTATAGACTAAACTAGACAATCCAGTGAACACAAAGTCCTAAGTGAAATGACCTTTAATGAAGGCAGTTAGATTTTACAAGTTATTGACCTTAGGTTTCAGCTTAATAGGCTTAATGGATTTTTGACAACAGTTTAAAATCAATAATAATTCAAGACACAATTTAATTCCAAGGTAATTTTATATTTTTCGTATTTATATTATGTACCTGTTTCTAACGCTCTAGAAATTGGAAGGCATTTTTTTCAATAGAGAATTTTCTGAAATAGTAAATGTAGTTTAATAAATTGTATTTTAAACCATTTGAGATCCTTAGAGCCTCAAAATGTGACCCTTGACACTGATGGTATTGCCCAACACTGACCTAGAGCATAAATGTAAAAAAAAAAAGTGACATAAAAATATAATTATCAAATAGTTCATATATTAAAAGAAGAAATACATTTCCATAAGCAGATGTAAATGTAACAAGCTTATTAAATGCAGAAACTGTAAGGTAGTTACACAGGTAAATTGGTAGATTAGTTCACAGCGGTTATTTTTTTATTATGGGTAAAACTCATCTAAAACAGATCATATGAAATACTAAAAATCTGATAAAGCTGCATTTGTAATAATTTTAATTGGCTTGAAATGGCTCTGCTTGGCAAGGATAAATGCAATCATTTTCTCCTTCATATAACACATTTAGAAACCTTCTATTCTTTTACAACTGTTTTAACAGAACTGTCTCCAAGCCTTTCATTAAATGGCACTTGTCTATTAAAGATTTACTGTGGAAGGGAAAATTACTTAATATATCATGAAAAGGCACCAAAAGTATTTTGATATATGTTTGACATATCTAAAGTGCATTTCTGACAGCTGGAGGTACAATGAAGAACTTTTCAAATTAATTTTAAATACCACAAAGTCCTCAGTGGTTTGTCTATCTCTCCTCAATGTAATTCATGTTTAAAGAAATAGTACAGGTGCTATGGGTACTACAAGATTTTAAGGGCAAAACAAACATTTCATCTGTGTGCTTTCATTAAAATGATAATGTAAATCAGTATAATAGAAATAGCAAACTGCTCATCTTTGGGAGCTTAGGGAATGAAAGTGTATAGTCTGGTATATCTCAACTAACCACAGGAGATTTTATATTTAAAACCTGTAGTCTGTGTTTTGCTTTATATTTTTACGTTATATATTGTCTATGTTGATGGGATTAACCAACTTTAAAGTAAACATTTTGAGACAATAGAAATTGTTTATTTATATGTACTAGACCAATTTTACAATATACTTTATTTATTTTGTCCCTTTATTGTACTTTAATTCTGACCATTGTGGGCTTCCCAATTCCTATTAAAAGAGGAAATACAAACTCCAAACTCAACAACATATTCCATTCAGTCATTGGTTGCACACACTAGTGGCCCATTTATAACTGTCTTTAATGGGCCTTGTGTGATATTGAGATTATCAGTTGGTATAAACCATATCAACCTGTTGTTATGTGCCTAATGGTATAGTCAGGAAGTGCCTCTTGCATTGTGTGTGTGTAAGCATGCTTAAAGGGACAGTCAACACCAGAATTTTTGTTGTTTAAAAAGATAGATAATCCCTTTATTACCCATTCCCCAGTTTTGCATAACCAACCAACACTGTTATATTAATATACTTTTAACCTCTGTGATTATCTTGTATCTAAGGCTCTTCTGACCGCCCCTAATCACATGACTTTTAGTTATTATCTATTGACTTGCAGTTTAGCCAATTAGTGCAGTGTCTGCCACAACTCACGGGCGTGATCACAATGCTATCTATATGGTTTACCTGAACTACTCTCCCCTGCTGTGAAAAGCAAATACAAAAGCATGTGATTAGAGGCGGCCTTCAAGGGCTTAGAAATTATCATATGAGCCTTTCTAGGTTTGCTCTCAACTAGAATACCAAGAAAACAAAGCAAAATTGTTGATAAAAGTAAATTGGAAAGTTGTTTAAAATTACATGCCCGATTTGAAAAATAAAAGTTTTTTTGGGCCTTGACTGTAAAGCTTACAGTTATGAAGACCTGTGCTTGATCTCATTCTATAAACTAAGATAAAACAGGCCTCAGCACAGAAAGAGACCCTAAGTTATAATATGGCGGTGTCCATTGCTTTATGGGCACTAACATTTTACATTTTTGTTTCAATATTTTAAACGATATAATAAAAAAAAAATACAAAAATACATCTGCATATTACTCTCAGGCGAATCTTTGCTATAAATGTGTCATTCTGCCCAGTACATATTTAGGACCAGATTACAAGTGGCACACTATTTAGCACTTTCACTCACCACCAAAAGTAACCTTTTAACGCATGCTAACTTTATGACTTTGGATACTTCTCCTCCCCATAGACTTTCATGGAGCGTGCAAAATTAAAAAAAAAAGAACGAACCTAACACCGCATCCAACCGGCAGTGCTAACCCCAAGATAGTTATCAATGTTTTACATTCTCATGTCCTTCACATAGAAGAAAAGGTAAATAACGCACATTATTAAATACTTACATGTATTAAAAATGCTTTTTCTTGTTTTCAGGTATTTGAGTGTAAATGGCTCCAAAGTATATATACATATGTGCATATATGTGTTTATATATGTGTGTGTATATATATATATATATACATACATATGTGCATATATGTGTTTATATGTGTGTGTATATATATATATATATATATATATATATATATATATACATACATATGTGCATATATGTGTTTATATATGTGTGTATATACAGGGAGTGCAGAATTATTAGGCAAGTTGTATTTTTGAGGATTAATTTTATTATTGAACAACAACCATGTTCTTAATGAACCCAAAAAACTCATTAATATCAAAGCTGAATAGTTTTGGAAGTAGTTTTTAGTTTGTTTTTAGTAATAGCTATTTTAGGGGGATATCTGTGTGTGCAGGTGACTATTACTGTGCATAGCACTGTAAGATGAGACCGGCACAGGGCAATGCCTTCCTAGGCTTTGGTGCAAATTGGTTAAGCTGGCGACCTCCAGCTCCACAATATCAAACAAACAAAACTGTCCACAGCACCAATGTAATAAAAGGAATCTTCTTTATTGAATGTTTAAAAGCATACAAGACAGGTATGCGACGTTTCGAGACCGCAGTCTCTTAATCATGCATACACAGTAATGCACCTGTCTCTTAATTTAAAGGCAGTGTCAACCAATCACATTCAGGATCCAAAGTAACACACCTAGTGCTTGGATTAACCTTTTCATCTCTTATTTATACATATATATATAATTGTGATTTAAGTGTGTAGATTCTGCCAGCCAGAGATACAAAAAATAAAAACAATATATTTACACAAAGAACAGGTAAATTACAAAACACAGGTAAAAAGCAGATGTACACTTACAGAAATATAATTACATCTCGATTTTGTAACTTTTCTAATTTACAGCCTTTAAGCAAAACACAATTATTTTTTATTTCTTTCAATGTATAACTTTTTTATTTTAATGCTCTATAGAACGAGAAATAAAAATTATCCTGCATAACCTATTAATGGATTTATAACCCTACACCTTAGGAATACACTCATGATAAAACAATCCAGAGTGTAAATAGAGGGGAACAGAGGCTTAAAATAAGAAGATTTTTAACATCATATTGTCAGAAAAAAATTTAAAAGTGAGTTTGCTCAGAGGAAGACCGACAGATCCCATTCTCTATTTAACCCCTTAGGGTACATAGAATCGAACTTGTGGATCCAAAATGCCTCTCTTTGTTTCAGGAACATTTCTCTGTCACCCCCTCCTCTGAGCACTCCCACTTGATCTATTATTTGCCAACGAAGTTGGCTAATTTGATGGCCAAATTCCACAAAGTGGCAAGCTACAGGAGCCTTATCGTCTTTCTTTCTAATATTTGACTTATGTTGATTGAGTCTATTTCTCATGCTTTGGGTCGTTTCACCTACATAGATACGGGCACATGGGCATTTAATAATATATACCACATATGTGGATTTGCATGTGTAATGTGATTTCAACTTAAATTTATGACCATTTATAGGGTGTACAAATTCCTTGCCCTTGATAACAGAATTACAATTACCACACCCTAAACATGGATAACAACCAACATTCCTCTCAGTGATGTACCTTTCTTTATTTGGTCGTTTAGATCCTAAGTCAGATTTTACTAGAAAGTCTCCAAGATTTTTGACACGCTTGTGGGCCATAATGGGTTTATTCTGCAATATTTTTATCTCTTTATTACACTCCTGGATGATATGCCAGTGCCTTCTTATAATCTTAGATATCTTATTACTGTGCTCATTGTGTTGGGATATGAAGATTAATTTATCATCTTTAGCTTGTCTTGCTTTACCTCTATCCCTTACTCTATGTACATTTTGTATCTCTTGATTAATAAGCACTGCAGGATACCCTCTATTTAGAAACTTTTTGCCCATTTCCTTAAACCTGATTTTTTTGATTTCTTGCTCACTGACAATTCTGTCCACCCTAATAAGTTGACTCCTAGGTAATGAGTCCTTTAACCTATTATTATGAAAACTATCATACCTTAAAAGGGTATTGCGATCTGTTTCTTTGCAATGTATGTCAACTTTCAATTCAGTACCCTTTTTGTATATCTCAGTGTCTAGAAACACCATCCTTTCTTCACTCAAATTCAAAGTGAACTCAAGGCCTGTTACCTCATGATTGATCTCCTCCACAAAGCGGACCAGGGAGTCCCTGCTGCCCCACCATATGCCAAAGATGTCATCTATAAATCTCCACCAGGTGGCGCCATACTTCTGAAAGAGCTGATTACTATAGACAAATTTTTCTTCAAAAAAATTCATGTAAAGGTTGGCATATGATGGGGCAGCATTAGACCCCATGGCCGTTCCCTTCTTTTGTATATACCAAGAGTCCCTGAAAATGAAATAATTGTAAAATAACACCACTCTCAGTAATTCTTCAAAAAAATCAATTTGTTGCAAATTGTATTCCCCTGATGTTATTAACATTTGTCTTATTATACCAATGCCACTCTCATGCTTTATTGAGGTGTATAAACTCTTTACATCTAATGTGTAAATTATGCATTTAGAGCAGTCTAATTCTAATGTGGATAATTTACTGATAAAATCACTTGTATCCTTAATGTATGAGGACATTTTTTCTACATACGGTTGCAGCAATTTATCCAAAAAAACAGCAATATTGGAGAATACAGATTTGACATTAGAGACTATGGGACGCCCCGGAGGATTTTGCATGTTTTTATGTACTTTAGGTACAGTATAAAAAATGGGGGTTCTTGGATGTTCTCTATATAAATATTCTCCCATTGTTTTATCAATGATACCTGCTCTAATGGCATTGGTAATAATACGTTTAATTTCTTTCTGGATCTTAAAAATAGGGTTGGTGTCTAATTTCTGATAGGTGTCAGTGTCTTGTAGCTGTGTCAGAATTTCATTTATATAATACTCTTTATCTAGGACTATGGTGGCTCCGCCCTTGTCCGCTCTTTTAATTATGATTTCATTATCTTTTTGTTTAATAGTTTTAATGGCCTCTCGTTCAACCTTAGATAAATTCAAGTTTTTCCTTTTTCTATCCTTGGTTACTTTAGTTTCTAATTCTTTAATGTCAGACATAACCAATTTCATGAATGTGTCTAGACTGCTGTTATGTACCTGAGGTGTAAATGTACTCTTTTTGTGTAGATTATACCTTTTTGGGGTGATAGCACAGCATTTGTCAGATTTACTTAACATGTTGTCATTTATGCCAATATGTTTATTACCAAAAAACAATTTCAATTTTATACTTCTAAAAAATCTAAACAAATCTTTGTTTAGCTCAAAGAAGTCCAGGTCTTTATAAGGGCAAAAGGATAACCCTTTTTCTAAAAGTTCGTACTCACTGCTCTCCAATTTGGTTTTGGAAATGTTAATTACTGTTTGCGGGGCTTCCGATTGCCTGGTCCCCTCGTCTTCATCTGCTTGGACTGCTCTCCGCCGATGTTTCCTCCCACCTCTGTGGCTCCGTCTTCGCTGCTGGATAAAAAAGGTGATGATGATCCGTATGACGTATCTGATGTAGCTCCGCCTCCCTCCTTACGTCTCTGCTGCTGATTGGTATACCGCCCTTGGCGTCGCTGTGACGTAGTGGGGAATCCCCTCTGTGACTCAAAGTACCCCGACCTCCACTTGTAAACTCTGCCTTTCATGTAGTCGTCTTCATCGCGGACGAACTTTAACCGCTTCCGTTCCTGAATTTGCTTTTTCAGATCAGATATTTTTTCATCTGTTTTTTTCAGGAATTCATCCAAAGCTTCAGCTGTTAGCGATTTTACCAATTCATTTCTGCAGGTTTCTATATCTTTTTCTTGTCGTTCTACATCTTTGAGTAGGTATTCAACGGTCAGGGTTATTAAATCATAACTGCATTTGTTCAAAATAGCCTCAAATTTATCACAGTACTCACGTAACAATGTGGGGCGGGTGTTCATCCGTAGGCTTCTTGGAATCCTTTTAACCCTGTGATATTCAGATAGCGTTGTGATATGTAGATCCCAAGCTACATTCTTGCTTTTTAGATTTTCAAATTTTTTCTCATGATCTTGGATGGGTATGGTTTTCAAAAAGTCTCTAGATCCTCTGGTTAAAGTGGTTATACGTGCTGCTTCCATTTCAGTGTACATGAATACTTTATTACCATCTGTCTTTTGTTGCTTTTCCATCTTTAAGAGTTTTATTCATATTCAAATGTCCTTAATCTTTAATCCTTCTGCTCGTGTCACCAGTCGCTCATATAGGTACAGCACTGTAAGATGATTATCCACATTAGAATTAGACTGCTCTAAATGCATAATTTACACATTAGATGTAAAGAGTTTATACACCTCAATAAAGCATGAGAGTGGCATTGGTATAATAAGACAAATGTTAATAACATCAGGGGAATACAATTTGCAATAAATTGATTTTTTTGAAGAATTACTGAGAGTGGTGTTATTTTACAATTATTTCATTTTCAGGGACTCTTGGTATATACAAAAGAAGGGAACGGCCATGGGGTCTAATGCTGCCCCATCATATGCCAACCTTTACATGAATTTTTTTGAAGAAAAATTTGTCTATAGTAATCAGCTCTTTCAGAAGTATGGTGCCACCTGGTGGAGATTTATAGATGACATCTTTGGCATATGGTGGGGCAGCAGGGACTCCCTGGTCCGCTTTGTGGAGGAGATCAATCATGAGGTAACAGGCCTTGAGTTCACTTTGAATTTGAGTTAAGAAAGGATGGTGTTTCTAGACACTGAGATATACAAAAAGGGTACTGAATTGAAAGTTGACATACATTGCAAAGAAACAGATCGCAATACCCTTTTAAGGTATGATAGTTTTCATAATAATAGGTTAAAGGACTCATTACCTAGGAGTCAACTTATTAGGGTGGACAGAATTGTCAGTGAGCAAGAAATCAAAAAAATCAGGTTTAAGGAAATGGGCAAAAAGTTTCTAAATAGAGGGTATCCTGCAGTGCTTATTAATCAAGAGATACAAAATGTACATAGAGTAAGGGATAGAGGTAAAGCAAGACAAGCTAAAGATGATAAATTAATCTTCATATCCCAACACAATGAGCACAGTAATAAGATATCTAAGATTATAAGAAGGCACTGGCATATCATCCAGGAGTGTAATAAAGAGATAAAAATATTGCAGAATAAACCCATTATGGCCCACAAGCGTGTCAAAAATCTTGGAGACTTTCTAGTAAAATCTGACTTAGGATCTAAACGACCAAATAAAGAAAGGTACATCACTGAGAGGAATGTTGGTTGTTATCCATGTTTAGGGTGTGGTAATTGTAATTCTGTTATCAAGGGCAAGGAATTTGTACACCCTATAAATGGTCATAAATTGAAGTTGAAATCACATTACACATGCGAATCCACATATGTGGTATATATTATTAAATGCCCATGTGCCCGTATCTATGTAGGTGAAACGACCCAAAGCATGAGAAATAGACTCAATCAACATAAGTCAAATATTAGAAAGAAAGACGATAAGGCTCCTGTAGCTTGCCACTTTGTGGAATTTGGCCATCAAATTAGCCAACTTCGTTGGCAAATAATAGATCAAGTGGGAGTGCTCAGAGGAGGGGGTGACAGAGAAATGTTTCTGAAACAAAGAGAGGCATTTTGGATCCACAAGTTGGATTCTATGTACCCTAAGGGGTTAAATAGAGAATGGGATCTGTCGGTCTTCCTCTGAGCAAACTCACTTTTAAATTTTTTTCTGACAATATGATGTTAAAAATCTTCTTATTTTAAGCCTCTGTTCCCCTCTATTTACACTCTGGATTGTTTTATCATGAGTGTATTCCTAAGGTGTAGGGTTATAAATCCATTAATAGGTTATGCAGGATAATTTTTATTTCTCGTTCTATAGAGCATTAAAATAAAAAAGTTATACATTGAAAGAAGTAAAAAATAATTGTGTTTTGCTTAAAGGCTGTAAATTAGAAAAGTTACAAAATCGAGATGTAATTATATTTCTGTAAGTGTACATCTGCTTTTTACCTGTGTTTTGTAATTTACCTGTTCTTTGTGTAAATATATTGTTTTTATTTTTTGTATCTCTGGCTGGCAGAATCTACACACTTAAATCACAATTATATATATATGTATAAATAAGAGATGAAAAGGTTAATCCAAGCACTAGGTGTGTTACTTTGGATCCTGAATGTGATTGGTTGACACTGCCTTTAAATTAAGAGACAGGTGCATTACTGTGTATGCATGATTAAGAGACTGCGGTCTCGAAACGTCGCATACCTGTCTTGTATGCTTTTAAACATTCAATAAAGAAGATTCCTTTTATTGCATTGGTGCTGTGGACAGTTTTGTTTGTTTGATATTACTGTGCATAATTATTAGGCAACTTAACAAAAAACAAATATATACCCATTTCAATTATTTATTTTTACCAGTGAAACCAATATAACATCTCAACATTCACAAAAATACATTTCTGACATTCAAAAACAAAACAAATCATTGACCAATATAGCCACCTTTCTTTGCAAGGACACTCAAAAGCCTGCCATCCATGGATTCTGTCAGTGTTTTGATCTGTTCACCATCAACATTGCGTGCAGCAGCAACCACAGCCTCCCAGACACTGTTCAGAGAGGTGTACTGTTTTCCCTCCTTGTAAATCTCACATTTGATGATGGACCACAGGTTCTCAATGGGGTTCAGATCAGGTGAACAAGGAGGCCATGTCATTAGATTTTCTTCTTTTATACCCTTTCTTGCCAGCCACGCTGTGGAGTACTTGGACGCGTGTGATGGAGCATTGTCCTGCATGAAAATCATGTTTTTCTTGAAGGATGCAGACTTCTTCCTGTACCACTGCTTGAAGAAGGTGTCTTCCAGAAACTGGCAGTAGGACTGGGAGTTGAGCTTGAATCCATCCTCAACCCGAAAAGGCCCCACAAGCTCATCTTTGATGATACCAGCCCAAACCAGTACTCCACCTCCACCTTGCTGGCGTCTGAGTCGGACTGGAGCTCTCTACCCTTTACCAATCCAGCCACAGGCCCATCCATCTGGCCCATCAAGACTCACTCTCATTTCATCAGTCCATAAAACCTTAGAAAAATCAGTCTTGAGATATTTCTTGGCCCAGTCTTGACGTTTCAGCTTGTGTGTCTTGTTCAGTGGTGGTCGTCTTTCAGCCTTTCTTACCTTGGCCATGTCTCTGAGTATTGCACACCTTGTGCTTTTGGGCACTCCAGTGATGTTGCAGCTCTGAAATATGGCCAAACTGGTGGCAAGTGGCATCTTGGCAGCTGCACGCTTGACTTTTCTCAGTTCATGGGCAGTTATTTTGCGCCTTGGTTTTTCCACACGCTTCTTGCGACCCTGTTGACTATTTGAATGAAACGCTTGATTGTTTGATGATCACGCTTCAGAAGCTTTGCAATTTTAAGAGTGCTGCATCCCTCTGCAAGATATCTCACTATTTTTGACTTTTCTGAGCCTGTCAAGTCCTTCTTTTGACCCATTTTGCCAAAGGAAAGGAAGTTGCCTAATAATTATGCACACCTGATATAGGGTGTTGATGTCATTAGACCACACCCCTTCTCATTACAGAGATGCACATAACCTAATATGCTTAATTGGTAGTAGGCTTTCGAGCCTATACAGCTTGGAGTAAGACAACATGCATAAAGAGGATGATGTGGTCAAAATACTCATTTGCCTAATAATTCTGCACTCCCTGTATATATATATATATATATATATATATATCTATATATATATACATATATATTCAGTATCTCACAAAAGTGAGTACACCCCTCACATTTTTGTCAATATTTTATTATATCTTTTCATGACAACACTGAAGAAATTACACTTTGCTACAATGTAAAGTAGTGAGTGTACAGCCTGTATAACAGTGTAAATTTGCTGTCCCCTAAAAATAACTCAACACACAGCCATTAACGTCTAAACCGCTGGCAACAAAAGTGAGTACACCCCTAAAAGGAAATGTCCAATTTGGGCCCAATTAGCCATTTTCCCTGCCCTGTGTCATGTGACTCATTAGTGTTACAAGGTCTTAGGTGTGATTGGGGAGCAGGTGTGTTAAATTTGGTGTTATCGCTCTCACACTCTTTCACTCTCTCATACTGGTCATTGGAAGTTCAACATGGCACCTCATGGCAAAGAACTCTCTGAGGATCTGAAAAAAAGAATTGTTGCTCTACATAAAGATGGCCTAGGCTATAAGAAGATTGCCAAGAACCTGAAAATGAAATGCAGCATGGTAGGCAAGACCATACAGTGGTTTTACAGGACAGGTTCCACTCAGAACAGGCCTTGCTATGGTCGACCAAAGAAGTCGAGTGCACGTGCTCAGTGTCATATCCAGAGTTTATCTTTGGGAAATATACGTATGAGTGCTGCCAGCATGAGGTTGAAGGGGTGGGGGGGTCAGCCTGTCAGTGCTCAGACCATAAGCCGCACAGTGCATCAAATTGGTCTGCATGGCTGTCGTCCCAGAAGGAAGCCTCTTCTAAAGATGATGCACAAGAAAGCCCGCAAACAGTTTTATGAAGACAAGCAGACTAAGGACATGGATTACTGGAACCATGTCCTGTGGTCCGATGAGACCAAGATAAACGTATTTGGTTCAGATGGTGTCAAGTGTGTGTTGCGGCAACCAGGTGAGGAGTACAAAGACAAGTGTGTCTTGCCTACAGTCAAGCATGGTGGTGGGAGTGTCATGGTCTGAGCCTGCATGAGTGCTGCCGGCACTGGGGAGCTACAGTTCATTGAGGGAACCATGAATACCAACATGTACTGTGACATACTGAAGCAGATCATGATCCCCTCCCTTCAGAGACTGGGCCGCAGGGCAGAATTCCAACATGATAAAGACCCCAAACACATCTCCAAGACGACCACTGCCTTGCTAAAGAAGCTGAGGGTAAAGGTGATGGACTGGCCAAGCATGTCTCCAGACCTAAACCCTATTGAGCATCTGTGGGTCATCCTCAAACGGAAGGTGGGGGAGTGCAAGGTCTCTAACATCCACCAGCTCCGTGATGTTGTCTTGTAGGAGTGGCAGAGGACTCCAGTGGCAACCTGTGAAGCTCTGGTGAACTCCATGCCCAAGAGGGTTAAGGCAGTGCTGGAAAATAATGGTGGCCACACAAAATATTGACACTTTGTGCCCAATTTGGACATTTCCACTTAGGGGTGTACTCACTTTTGTTGCCAACGGTTTAGACATTAATAGCTGTGTGTTGAGTTATTTTGAGGGGACAGCAAATTAACACTGTTATACAGGCTGTACACTCACTACTTTACATTGTAGCAAAGTGTCATTTCTTCAGTGTTGTCACATGAAAAGATATAATAAAATATTTACAAAAATGTGAGGTGTGTAGTCACTTTTTTGAGATACTGTATATATATATATATATATATATATATATATAAATTGTGAAAAAGGGAGAAAAAGGTTTATATCAGACACCTTTAATTAAAACTTCAAGGTAAAATGTCTGAAAATGTAATAACCTGGACCGCGCCAGCTGGGCCAGGTCCTGGAGCAGACCCCAAAATTTTATAAAAAATTCAAATATATTTATAAGAGAAAATATATTTCACACATAGCAGAGCTATGCGAGATGCTATGTTTAAAGTAGGGGATTGCAGCACGAAGAATATACTTAACTATGATCTAATATGTAGGAAAAGGCTGAAACATTGTATCCAACAAAGAGGCTCAAACACAAAAGGCCCAATTGATATGTAACACATTTATTGCTGAATTTAGACAACCAAAACTATAGAGATGATGCCAATGAGTTCCACGCCTAAATATGCCACTGCAGTGGAAGGCCTAGACAAATCTACACCAGTTACTACACTGGTAATAAGACTAAACTCATGTATGCATGGTACACAAACAATGAACTTGAAGACTCACTCCTGGGTAGACAAACTTTTTTTCGCCTCTGCCACAGTTCCTTCCGGAATCTTTCGTGTTATATTACAACACCATACCAGGTACTTCTCACAGCTGCTTGATTTCAAATGACTGTGTCAACGCGTGTTTCGCCCCACAATGCTTTGCGGTCAGGGCCTCGTCAGGACTGTCAGTCAAAAGTGATACATTCTATCCTTTAAAACCATTGCCATTGTTGCGGGAGTGGTTACGGTGTGTGCACGCTATCCAATAGTACAGCCTGCTTAATTTAACCACTATACATCACTGTTAGGTTAGTTCCCATACTTTCGTTACTTAGTACAAACAGTATTTGTTATTAATATAAAGCAAACTAAAGAGATTGAAATGTATACATACAAAAAATGTGTTGCAATATCAGAAAGGGCCAAAAATGCTGAACCTACCATGAACTTTATATATAAACACCTAATTTACTTTACGTAACAAATTTCAAGGTGTTTTCGATTATTAATATAAGATGAACACTTGTATCTTTATGCGAGGCGTAAACTAAAATTATGCCAAATTCCTCAATTATATACACATTGGGGACAAACAAATGTATATATTGAATGTGTAGTTCGTCTAACATTTAAAATTTTTGAATGATTTAAACTAAAGATGCTATTTCTTAAGGAATGCTTATAAGATATTATGTAAGCTATTCATGACTACCTAAGTTGGTTATTCATTTTATTCTTTATTTAGCCTAGGAAAGATCTGAATTTGATTCTTTTGTTTAAGCCAAGTGGGGACACTGTTTTTAATACATATGTCCATCTTGCTTCTTTATTTAAAAGACATTTATTGTTGTCTCCTCCTCTGCCACCTGTCAGTCCCTGATCTATCCCAACAAATTTTAAAGAGATTGTACTGCTATTGTGTGCGTCCCTAAAATGTCTAGCAACACTCGTATCCCTTTCATAGAGTATGTCATCTCTATGCTCCTGTACCCTGTCCTTGAACATACGTTTTGTTTTTCCAACATAGAACAGGGGACAGGAGCATTGTAAGAGATACACAACTCCTATCGTGTTGCAATTTGAAAAACATCTTATTTCAAAGTTTTTGCCCGTGTTTGCTGAAAACGATTTGCATTTCAGCATATAAGGGCAATACACACAGTGTCCACAGGGAAAACAACCTTTAACTTGTTGGTATTTATTTAACCAGTTAATTGCAGGCTCTGACCTCACAAATCTACTTTTAACTAACTTATCTTTTAAGTTAGGAGATTTCTATGCGGTCAATAGGGGTCTTTTACCCACTCTTCCAGCAATTTTTTCATCAAATGACAGCAAGTGCCAGTTATGAGACAAAATGTCTCTTAAATTTTGCCATTGGCAGTTAAATGTAGTAATGAATCTTATGTTGCTATCTGCTGTAGCTTGAACTCTTTTTGAATACAAAAGATCATTTCGATTTAATTTCCTAACTTTGTTAAGGGTAAATTTAATTAATTTGTTAGAATAACCCCTTTCAATAATTTGAGCGTGATGTTCAAATTTGGTCTTTGAGGAACAGTTTCTCTTAAGTGTAAGCAGTTGACCAAAGGGAATGCCTCTTTTTAACGGTTCTGGATGGCTACTGGAAGCTTCCAATAAGCTATATGTTGCCGTATCTTTTCGATGATTTTCAGTGGATATCTTATTGTCTTCTTTTTTAATACGGATATCTAGGAAAGGTAATTCTTTCTCACTGCATGCATATGTCAACAGAATGTTACGGTCATTCTTGTTTAATGAGTCAATGAATTCATACAGACAGGTCAGGGGGCCATCCCAAAACATTAGGATGTCGTCCACATACCTAATCCAAAGGGACACATGGGAGCCGAACACCTCACCAAACTGTTCAAAGATGTCCAGATCCCATGCCCCCAAATGTAGACAAGCATATGTGGGTGCACACACAGCTCCCATCGCCGTCCCCCTGACCTGTCTGTAAATTGAGCCATCAAATTCAAAAACATTATTCTCAAGAATGAATCTTAAAAGATTTACAACAAAATTAGTATGGTTATTACTTTCTGAGCCTCTGTATCTCAGGAAGTGTTCACTAGCACCAATCCCAACCTCATGGGGTATGGATGAGTAAAGACTTTCAACGTCTAGTGATACAAGGATAGTTTCAGAAGAGACAGTTATGTCATCTATTTTGCAAAGTAAATCTGGGGTATCCTTGACATAGGATGGCAGTGAGAGTAGAAATTGTCTTAAGAAAAAATCCACATATTGTTCACTGATGCCACCTCTCCCCGACACTATTGGTCTCCCGGGTGGGTGAGACTTGTTTTTATGGATTTTCGGGATAATATAGAATGTAGGCATCACTGAACACACCAGATTTAGAAACTTGAATTCTTCAGGGGAGATTAGACCTTCCATTTTTGCTCCCTGCAAAATGTGGTATAACTTTAGTCTCATATTTGACAAAGGATTTTTTGGAAGTCTTTCATACTGGGTTTTATCCAACAATTGTCTTTTGGCTTCATTAAGATAGAAAGATTCATCAAGCAAGACTAGATTACCGCCCTTATCAGCCGGCTTGAACACTATCCCTTTTGCTTGTGTTAATTCTTTTAATGCCACTCTTTGACCAGGTGTTAAATTATCAGACCAAATCCAGTCATCAGGTAACTATTCAATTTCTTTTTCTACAGTCTTTACAAACAGTGAGACAGCAGGTACCTGTGCTATGGAAGGCATATAAGTGGATTTGGTTTTTAGGTTTGATCTGAATATTCCTGTATTTTCAGAATTTATTGTATTTGACTCATCATCCAAAAGGGATTTTAAACCATGTATTGCTTCTTCATCTTTCTTATTCTAAGAAGTTTGGTACATTATGTGATGTAAAACTAACTTACGAGTGTTGCTAGACATTTTAGGGACGCACACAATAGCAGTACAATCTCTTTAAAATTTGTTGGGATAGATCAGGGACTGACAGGTGGCAGAGGAGGAGACAACAATAAATGTCTTTTAAATAAAGAAGCAAGATAGACATATGTATTAAAAACAGTGTCCCCACTTGGCTTAAACGAAAGAATCGAATTCAGATCTTTTCTAGGCTAAACAAAGAATAAAATGAATAACCAACTTAGGTAGTCATGAATAGCTTACATAATATCTTATAAGCATTCCTTAAGAAATAGCATCCTTAGTTTAAATCATTCCAAAATTTTAAATGTTAGACAAACTACACATTCAATATATACATTTTTTTGTCCCCAATGTGTATATAATTGAGGAAAAAAAGTTTGTCTACCCAGGAGTTAGTCTTCAAGTTCCACCTGCAAAATCACGGTGTTAAGGAACCAGACGAGACATACCGGGTAAGACTGGATGCCAGATGCAAAGTCCCGGCCCGCTTATTTACATGCCTCAAGTTTGTGCCTAAAGATACCCGAACTTTGCTGCCTGATACCATCTTTACCTATATGAGGTTGTATTTGTTTTTCCTTACCCTGAATGCCGTTTCTGGATAAAGCCTGTCTTTTCAAAAGTGCACTCATGTTTTAAGTAAGCTGGCATTGGAGGACGCTCTTACCTCGATCTTGTCAGCTGCTTCATATATTACGGTACTGTTATATCAATGAGCTCAATGTTGCAACTATATGAAAGAAGATATCTACATCATAACAAATAACATTCATGGAACTTTGTTACATTGGGACTTTTTAGTCTCCATTACACATTTCCAATGTTGTCTTTATTTGTTTCTTCTTAGTTATATCGTCATTTTAATTGTTTGTGTACCATGCATACATGAGTTTAGTCTTATTACCAGTGTAGTAACTGGTGTAGATTTGTCTAGGCCTTCCACTGCAGTGGCATATTTAGGTGCGGAACTCATTTGCATAATCTCTATAGTTTTGGTTGTCTAAATTCAGCAATAAATGTGTTACATATCAATTGGGCCTTTTGTGTTTGAGCCTCTTTGTTGGATACAATGTTTCAGCCTTTTTCTACATATTAGATCATAGTTAAGTATATTCTGAGTGCTGCAATCCCCTACTTTAAACATAGCATCTCGTATAGCTCTGTTATTTGTGAAATATATTTTCTCTTATAAATATATTTGAATTTTTATATTTATATATATAACATAATTTATGTAAGAACTTACCTGATAAAGTCATTTCTTTCATATTAGCAAGAGTCCATGAGCTAGTGACGTATGGGATATACATTCCTACCAGGAGGGGCAAAGTTTCCCAAACCTCAAAATGCCTACAAATACACCCCTCACCACACCCACAAATCAGTTTAACGAATAGCCAAGAAGTGGGGTGATAAGAAAAAAAGTGTGAAAGCATATAAAATAAGGAATTGGAATAATTGTGCTTTATACAAAAAAATCATAACCACCACAAAAAAGGGCGGGCCTCATGGACTCTTGCTAATATGAAAGAAATGAATTTATCAGGTAAGTTCTTACATAAATTATGTTTTCTTTCATGTAATTAGCAAGAGTCCATGAGTTAGTGACGTATGGGATAATGACTACCCAAGATGTGGATCTTTCCACGAAAGAGTTACTAGAGAGGGAGGGATAAAATAAAGACAGCCAATTCCTGCTGAAAATAATCCACACCCAAAATAAAGTTTAATGAAAAACATAAACAGAAGATTCAAACTGAAACCGCTGCCTGAAGTACTTTTCTACCAAAAACTGCTTCAGAAGAAGAAAATACATCAAAATGGTAGAATTTAGTAAAAGTATGCAAAGAGGACCAAGTTGCTGCTTTGCAAATCTGATCAACCGAAGCTTCATTCCTAAACGCCCAGGAAGTAGAAACTGACCTAGTAGAATGAGCTGTAATCCTTTGAGGCGGAGTTTTACCCGACTCGACATAGGCATGATGAATTAAAGATTTCAACCAAGATGCCAAAGAAATGGCAGAAGCTTTCTGGCCTTTTCTAGAACCCGAAAAGATAACAAATAGACTAGAAGTCTTTCGGAAAGACTTAGTAGCTTCAACATAATATTTCAAAGCTCTAACAACATCCAAAGAATGCAACGATTTCTCCTTAGAATTCTTAGGATTAGGACATAATGAGGGAACCACAATTTCTCTACTAATGTTGTTGGAATTCACAACCTTAGGTAAAAATTCAAAAGAAGTTCGCAACACCGCCTTATCCTGATGAAAAATCAGAAAAGGAGACTCACAAGAAAGAGCAGATAATTCAGAGACTCTTCTGGCAGAAGAGATCGCCAAAAGGAACAAAACTTTCCAAGAAAGTAATTTAATGTCCAATGAATGCATGGGTTCAAAAGGAGGAGCTTGAAGAGCCCCCAGAACCAAATTCAAACTCCAAGGAGGAGAAATTGACTTAATGACAGGTTT
Organism: Bombina bombina; assembly: GCF_027579735.1. Classification (NCBI taxonomy): domain Eukaryota; kingdom Metazoa; phylum Chordata; class Amphibia; order Anura; family Bombinatoridae; genus Bombina; species Bombina bombina. The sequence continues at coordinate 649,456,754 of NC_069502.1, read as the reverse complement.
TATACGAACCAAAGCTTGTACAAAACAATGAATATCAGGAAGATTAGCAATCTTTCTGTGAAAAAGAACAGAAAGAGCAGAGATTTGTCCTTTCAAAGAACTTGCGGATAAACCTTTATCTAAACCATCCTGAAGAAACTGTAAAATTCTCGGAATTCTAAAAGAATGCCAAGAAAAATGATGAGAAAGACACCAAGAAATATAAGTCTTCCAGACTCTATAATATATCTCTCTAGATACAGATTTACGAGCCTGTAACATAGTACTAATCACAGAGTCAGAGAAACCTCTTTGACCAAGAATCAAGCGTTCAATCTCCATACCTTTAAATTTAAGGATTTGAGATCCTGATGGAAAAAAGGACCTTGCGACAGAAGGTCTGGTCTTAGCGGAAGAGTCCACGGATGGCAAGAGGCCATCCGGACAAGATCCGCATACCAAAACCTGTGAGGCCATGCCGGAGCTACCAGCAGAACAAACGAGCATTCCTTCAGAATCTTGGAGATTACTCTTGGAAGAAGAACTAGAGGCGGAAAGATATAGGCAGGATGATACTTCCAAGGAAGTGATAATGCATCCACTGCTTCCGCCTGAGGATCCCGGGATCTGGACAGATACCTGGGAAGTTTCTTGTTTAGATGAGACGCCATCAGATCTATTTCTGGAAGCTCCCACATTTGAACAATCTGAAGAAATACCTCTGGGTGAAGAGACCATTCGCCCGGATGCAACGTTTGGCGACTGAGATAATCCGCTTCCCAATTGTCTATACCTGGGATATGAACCGCAGAGATTAGACAGGAGCTGGATTCCGCCCAAACCAGAATTTGAGATACTTCTTTCATAGCCAGAGGACTGTGAGTCCCTCCTTGATGATTGATGTATGCCACAGTTGTGACATTGTCTGTCTGAAAACAAATGAACGATTCTCTCTTCAGAAGAGGCCAAGACTGAAGAGCTCTGAAAATTGCACGGAGTTCCAAAATATTGATCGGTAATCTCACCTCCTGAGATTCCCAAACTCCTTGTGCCGTCAGAGATCCCCACACAGCTCCCCAACCTGTAAGACTTGCATCTGTTGAAATTACAGTCCAGGTCGGAAGAACAAAAGAAGCCCCCTGAATTAAACGATGGTGATCTGTCCACCACGTTAGAGAGTGTTGTACAATCGGTTTTAAAGATATTAATTGAGATATCTTTGTGTAATCCCTGCACCATTGATTCAGCATACAGAGCTGAAGAGGTCGCATGTGAAAACGAGCAAAGGGGATCGCGTCCAATGCAGCAGTCATAAGACCTAGAATTTCCATGCATAAGGCTACCGAAGGGAATGATTGTGACTGAAGGTTTCGACAAGCTGAAATCAATTTTAGACGTCTCTTGTCTGTGAAAGACAGAGTCATGGACACTGAATCTATCTGGAAACCCAGAAAAGTTACCCTTGTCTGAGGAATCAATGAACTTTTTAGTGAATTGATCCTCCAACCATGATCTTGAAGAAACAACACAAGTTGATTCGTATGAGATTCTGCTAAATGTAAAGACTGAGCAAGTACCAAGATATCGTCCAAATAAGGAAATACCACAATACCCTGTTCTCTGATTACAGACAGAAGGGCACCGAGAACCTTTGTAAAAATTCTTGGAGCTGTAGCTAGGCCAAACGGCAGAGCCACAAACTGGTAATGCTTGTCCAGAAAAGAGAATCTCAGGAACTGATAATGATCTGGATGAATCGGAATATGGAGATATGCATCCTGTAAATCTATTGTGGCCATATAATGCCCTTGTTGAAGAAAAGGCAAGATAGTCCTTACAGTTACCATTTTGAACGTTGGTATCCTTACATAACGATTCAATATTTTTAGATCCAGAACTGGTCTGAAGGAATTCTCCTTCTTTGGTACAATGAAGAGATTCGAATAAAACCCCAGCCCCTGTTCCAGAACTGGAACTAGCATAATTACTCCAGCCAACTCTAGATCTGAAACACATTTCAGAAATGCTTGAGCTTTCACTGGATTTACTGGGACACGGGAAAGAAAAAATCTCTTTGCAGGAGGTCTTATCTTGAAACCAATTCTGTACCCTTCTGAAACAATGTTCTGAATCCAAAGATTGTGAACAGAATTGATCCAAATTTCTTTGAAAAAACGTAACCTGCCCCCTACCAGCTGAGCTGGAATGAGGGCCGCACCTTCATGTGGACTTAGAAGCTGGCTTTGCTTTCCTAGAAGGCTTGGATTTATTCCAGACTGGAAATGGTTTCCAAACTGAAACTGCTCCTGAGGATGAAGGATCAGGCTTTTGTTCTTTGTTGAAACGAAAGGAACGAAAACGATTATTAGCCCTGTTTTTACCCTTAGATTTTTTATCCTGTGGTAAAAAAGTTCCTTTCCCACCAGTAACAGTTGAGATAATAGAATCCAACTGAGAACCAAATAATTTGTTACCCTGGAAAGAAATGGAAAGTAGAGTCGATTTAGAAGACATATCAGCATTCCAAGTTTTAAGCCATAAAGCTCTTCTAGCTAAAATAGCTAGAGACATAAACCTGACATCAACTCTGATAATATCAAAAATGGCATCACAGATAAAATTATTAGCATGTTGAAGAAGAAGAAGAAGAATATTATGAGAATCATGATCTGTTACTTGTTGCGCTAAAGTTTCCAACCAAAAAGTTGAAGCTGCAGCAACATCAGCCAATGATATAGCAGGTCTAAGAAGATTACCTGAACACAGATAAGCTTTTCTTAGAAAGGATTCAATTTTCCTATCTAAAGGATCCTTAAAGGAAGTACCATCTGACGTAGGAATAGTAGTACGTTTAGCAAGGGTAGAAATAGCCCCATCAACTTTAGCGATTTTGTCCCAAAATTCTAATCTGTCAGACGGCACAGGATATAATTGCTTAAAACGTTTAGAAAGAGTAAATGAATTACCCAAATTATTCCATTCTCTGGAAATTACTTCAGAAATAGCACCAGGGACAGGAAAAACTTCTGGAATAACCACAGGAGATTTAAAAACCTTATCTAAACGTTTAGATTTAGTATCAAGAGGACCAGAATCCTCAATTTCTAAAGCAATTAGTACTTCTTTAAGTAAAGAATGAATAAATTCCATTTTAAATAAATATGAAGATTTATCAGCATCAACCTCTGAGACAGAATCCTCTGAACCAGAAGAGTCATTAGAATCAGAATGATGATGTTCATTTAAAAATTCATCTGTATAAAGAGAAGTTTTAAAAGATTTTTTATGTTTACTAGAAGGAGGAATAACAGACATAGCCTTCTTGATGGATTCAGAAACAAAATCTCTTATGTTATCAGGAACATTCTGAACATTAGATGTTGATGGAACTGCAACAGGTAATGGTACATTACTAAAGGAAATATTATCTGCATTAACAAGTTTGTCATGACAATTAATACAAACAACAGCTGGAGGAACAGCTACCAAAAGTTTACAGCAGATACACTTAGCTTTGGTAGTTCCAGCACCAGACAGCGATTTTCCTGAAGTATCTTCTGACTCAGATGCAACGTGAGACATCTTGCAATATGTAAGAGAAAAAACAACATATAAAGCAAAATTGATCAAATTCCTTAAATGACAGTTTCAGGAATGGGAAAAAATGCCAAGGAACAAGCTTCTAGCAACTAGAAGCAAAGAAAAATGAGACTTAAATAAGGTGGAGACAAAAGCGACGCCCATATTTTTTTAGAGCCAAATAAGACGCCCACATTATTTGGCGCCTAAATGCTTTTGGCGCCAAAAATGACGCCACGTCCAGAACGCCGACATTTTTGGCGCAAAAGAACGTCAAAAAATGACGCAACTTCCGGCGACACGTATGACGCCGGAAACAGAAAAGATTTTTTGCGCCAAAAAAGTCCGCGCCAAGAATGACGCAATAAAATGAAGCATTTTCAGCCCCCGCGAGCCTAACAGCCCACAGGGAAAAAAGTCAAATTTTTAAGGTAAGAAAAATAATTGATTCAAGTGCATTATCTTAAATATGAAACTGACTGTCTGAAAATAAGGAATGTTGAACATCCTGAGTCAAGGCAAATAAATGTTTGAATACATATATTTAGAACTTTATTAAAAAAGTGCCCAACCATAGCTTAGAGTGTCACAGAAAATAAGACTTACTTACCCCAGGACACTCATCTACATGTTTGTAGAAAGCCAAACCAGTACTGAAACGAAAATCAGCAGAGGTAATGGTATATATATAAGAGTATATCGTCGATCTGAAAAGGGAGGTAAGAGATGAATCTCTACGACCGATAACAGAGAACCTATGAAATAGACCCCGTAGAAGGAGATCACTGCATTCAAAATAGGCAATACTCTCCTCACATCCCTCTGACATTCACTGCACGCTGAGAGGAAAACCGGGCTCCAACCTGCTGCGGAGCGCATATCAACGTAGAATCTAGCACAAACTTACTTCACCACCTCCATAGGAGGCAAAGTTTGTAAAACTGATTTGTGGGTGTGGTGAGGGGTGTATTTGTAGGCATTTTGAGGTTTGGGAAACTTTGCCCCTCCTGGTAGGAATGTATATCCCATACGTCAGCTCATGGACTCTTGCTAATTACATGAAAGAAATATATATATATATATATATATATATATATATATATATATATGTGTGTGTGTGTGTGTGTTTATGCATATATACAGATATAAACATAAATACATATGTATATGTAGACACGGAATAGATGAAACTTGCACTCACTGGATTTTTAGAAAAGGTGCTTTATTTAGCACAAAAAAGTGACGTTTCGGGGATCAATCACCCCTTCATCAGACACGTATATGTATGTTTATATGTATGTTTATATACAATATAGCTCTTTCCAGTCAAATTTAAAGGACTAGTAAATAAGTAAATACAGAAGTTTTGTATAAGCAACAAATGCATGATAAAAAAGACAATGCAATAGCACATAGTCTGAACTATTCTATCAGCCAATCAGTATTAAGGTAGGAAAAATCTGATTGGCTGATTGAATCAGCCAATCAGATTGAGCTTGCATTCTATTGGCTGATCGGAACAGCCAATAGAATGTGAGCTCAATCTGATTGGCTGATTGGATCAGCCAATCGTATTGAACTTCAATCTGATTGGCTGATTCAATCAGCCAATCAGATTTTTCCTACCTTAATTCCGATTGGCTGATAGAATCCTATCAGCCAATTGGAATTGAAGGGACGCCATCTTGGATGACATCCCTTAAAGGAGCCTTCATTCGTCGGTAGTCCGTCGGGAAAGAAGGATCTTCCACGTCGGCGGGATGAAGATGGATCCTGAAGAAAGAAGATTGAAGACCCCGCTTGGAAGATGACATCGCCCGGATGGAAGACTTCTTCAGCGCCGCTTGGAAGATGACATCGCCCGGATGGAAGACTTCTTCAGCGCCGCCTGGATGATGACTTCATCGGATGGAAGACTTCTTCAGCGCCCCTTGGAGGATCACTTCTGCCGCTCCGGATCTCCTCTTCGGTTCCATCAGTGACTCGGCTGAGTGAAGACGACTCAAGGTAGGATGATCTTCAGGGGGGTAATGTTAGGTTTATTTAAGGGGAGTTTGGGTTAGATTAGGGGTATGTGGGTGGTGGGTTTTAATGTTGGGGGGGGTTGTATTTTTCTTTTACAGGCAAAAGAGCAGTTTTCTTTGGGGCATGCCCCGCAAAAGGCCCTTTTAAGGGCTGGTAAGGTAAAAGAGCTTAGAACTTTTTTAATTTAGAATAGGATAGGGAATTTTTTTATTTTGGGGGGCTTTGTTATTTTATTAGCGGGCTTAGATTAGGTGTAATTAGCTTAAAATTGTTGTAATATTTTTTAAATGTTTGTAACTTATTTTTTTTATTTTTTTGTAACTTAGCTTTTTTTATTTTTTTTGTACTTTAGTTAGTTTATGTAATTGTATTTAATTGTAGTTATTTGTAGTTAATTTATTTAATTAATGTAATGATAGTGTAGTGTTAGGTTTAATTGTAACTTAGGTTAGGATTTATTTTACAGGTAATTTGGTATTTCTTTTAGCTAGGTAGTTATTAAATAGTTAATAACTATTTAATAACTATTCTAACTAGCTAAAATAAATACAAAGTTACCTGTAAAATAAATATAAATCCTAAAATAGCTACAATGTAATTATTAATTATATTGTAGCTATATTAGGGTTTATTTTAAAGGTAAGTATTTAGTTTTAAATAGGATTAATTTAGTTAATAAGAGAAATATTATTTAGATTTATTTAATTAATATTTAAGTTAGGGGGGTTTTAGGGTTAGTGTTAGACTTAGGTTTAGGGGTTAATAAATTTATTACAGTGGCGGTGGTATAGGGGGGGCAGGATAGGGGTTAATAAATTTATTATAGGTTGCGGAGGTATAGGGGGGGCAGGATAGGGGTTAATAAATGTATTATAGGTGGCGACGGTGTAGGGGGGGCAGATTAGGGGTTAATAAGTTTAATAAGGTTGCGGCGGGGTCCGGGAGCGGCGGTTTAGGGGTTAAACTATTTATTTAGTTGCGGCGAGGTGCGGGATCAGCAGGATAGGGGTTAATAACTATTATAGGTTGCGGCGGTATGGGGGGGCAGGATAGGGGTTACTAGGTATAATTTAGGTTGCGGCGGTGTCCGGGAGCGGCGGTTTAGGGGTTAATACATTTATTATAGTTGCGGCGGGGTCCGGGAATGGCGGTTTAGGGGTTAATACATTTATAAGAGTTGCGGCGGGGTCTAGGAGCGGCGGTTTAGGGGTTAGTAACTTTATTTAGTTGCGGGGGGCTCCGGGGGCGCCGGTATAGGGGGTAGAACAGTGTAGTTTAGTGTGGGTGCTTAGTGACAGGCTAGCAATAAAGCTGTAAAAAAGCCGAAGAGCAGCGAGATTGGATGAGTGATAACTCTCACAGTCCGCTGCTCATCGCCCCGTACTTGGTGCGCGGCTTTTTGACAGATTTATTGATAACTTAGGCGAAAATTTTCAGGTCTGCGGCGGCGATGGTAGGCAAGCTTAGGCGGGCGTATTGGGCCGGCGAAGGCAGGTAAGTTGACACGTTGATAACTAGGCCTCATTATGTAAGCAGCTTAATGTAAAAAGAGCTTAATGTACCAAAATTCACCTAAATTTCAATCAATTACCTTGAAACTTACCACAAACTCAGTTTGTCACTTTCCAAACCTATCCTAGAAGTTTCATGGATTTTGGTTTCCTACAAGGCAAATTAGTGACATTAAACTTGTTTTTTGGGGAGCTTAATGTGGCTTAACGTACAAAATTGAACTTAAAGGTTAACCAATATCCCCCAAACTTATCACAATACATTATTCTATCTATTCAAACATATTCTGAAAATTTCAGTAAATTTGATAAAACATTCCAAAAGTTATTTGCATTTAACATTTTTTTTACAATCCTAAAACATTTAATGTAAGCAGCTTAATGTAAAAAGAGCTTAATGTACCAAAATTCACCTAAATTTCAATCAATTGCCTTGAAACTTGGCACAAACTCAGTTTTTTACTTTCCAAAAGTATCCTTGAAGTTTCATGGATTTTGGTATCCCACAAGGCAAATGAGTGACATTAAGCTTGTTTTTTGGGGAGCTTATTGTGGCTTAATGAGTAAAAAAGTGGCCAAATGTTAATCAATTGCTGCATAATTTTACACAACCCAAGATTTCCACTATCCAAGCCTATCCTAGAAGGTTCATGGATTTTGGTTTTCCACAAGGCAAATGAGTGACATTAAGCTTGCTTTTTGGGGAGCTTAATTTGGCTTAACGTACAAAATTTAACTTAGATTTTAACCAATTTCCCCCAAACGTCCCACAATACATTAATCTATCTATTCAAACATATTCTAAAATTTTCAGGACATTTGATAAAACATACCAAAAGTTATTTACATTTAACAGATTTTTTACAATCGTAAAACATATGGGGGATTATTTATCAAAGCGTCAATCTCGGTGCGTTCGCAGGCGTCAATATGCACGCCAGACATCGCTGCCGTGGATCCACATACAATGCTCTTATTTATTAAAAAAACACGTCAAAAACACGTGCGTCAAGTATGGTGCGATGAGCATCGGACTGTTGTTAACTAACAGTCATCGATGTTGCAGTTATTCAGGTTTTTCCCAACTTTATTTATACCATTTCATTACTGTCCATGAACAAGCACATTTTCTAAAGCTAATCTTTTATTTCTCATCTGTTAATGTCCAAGAAATAGCTTGATTTATACCTCAACAAACAATATCTCATAGAAAGTTATTTTTATATTTATTTGTTATATGATACTTTCACATAAATTAATGTGTATTTGTATTTCTAGAAGTCATGATATGCTTTTATCTCATGTTATTTTTTTTATAAATGATTTTTAATGCTAGAATTTGTACATATATCTTTGCACATACTTGTGTTGTGTATATATATATATATATATATATATATATATATATATATATATATATATATATATATATATATATTTATCCAGAGCAGTAAGAGCACTCACAGTGACACCATTTGTATCCAAATCAGTCCAACTTGCCCGGGGTGCTTTTAAAGTTATAACATATTCATCCACAAGTAAAAAGCACTCACCGGGTCTTTGTATCAACAAATAAGTTTAATGTGACATTAAACTTATTTGTTTATACAAAGACCCGGTGAGTGCTTTTTACTTGTGGATGAATATATATATATATATATATATATATATATATATATATACTGTATATACAATAAATAAAAAGAGAGAAGCGCTCAACTTGAGAACGAACAATAGCATAATAGCTTGTTCTATGGCTAGTTACCACCCAAGAAGCAGCCTCTTTTTGCTCAACATGTGCCCTTCACAGAGAAGAACTTTCCTGAAGCATATCAGTCTGATCCTGACTTCACAGTACAGTCCAGCCCCCAAATACCAGGCAATCCCTCTCTGAACGAGAGATACAGCAAAACCCCAGACGTACATTTCGGCCTATTGTGGGCCTCATCAGTGAGGTGCAGCTATATCCCTCTAGGCACACTGAGCAACGGGTCCATGTCTGGATTCCTGCATCACACATAGGGAGACTTCCCTGAGTGTCATAATTTGCATATATAGATATATGTGTGTGTGTGTGTGTTATGTCAGAAATCTTTTGCAAACATATTTATATGTCCCTAAATTCCTTTTTTTGTTCTAAACAATGTTGTCTTTCATGTCTCTGTGTTTATTTATACCAATATATGTATATAGTGTAAATGTATTATTATTCTGAGCAGGAATAATTGTGACTATAACATGTCATCAGGGTATCATATGTATTTATTTACAATCAATGGATATTTTAAGAGCTGGGCCAGTTTTCTCTCTGTACCTGTGTAACCCCTCCGGATTGCAATCTAGTTTTAAAAACCACCCCTACACAGGTGTTATAAAATCGGCTGGCATATAAGATGACATTTCTTAATGAAAATGAAATTCAAGAGAAGGAAGAAATACACTAAAAATAGCATGACAGTAAAGAGGTGACTTTAATTTCTGCTGTATCTGAATCATGACAGTTTAATGTTAGGTGGGCTATCCCTTTGAGCTATCACCTTAAGATTATATTGAATCAAACATCATTCAAATTTTAAAATCATTGTCTAAAATATTACATTGTGTGTCCTAATGTCAGCATCAATGTTTATATTTAATACTAATTACACATATACATACTTTCAAAGTATAATACACAATGTAACAGATAGCACTTACAAGTTCTGATGGGTGATCAATGACACAAGTATCGAGCAATTTTTATTCGTTAGTGATACTATACAATGTATTTTTAAATTTGATTAGCTGCTGTCATAAATCATGTGATTATGCATATCCCTATCAAAAGTTGTGGAAAAATTCACTAGTGTGTGGGTTGTCTACGAGTATTGGGTCATATTTGGTGCGAAAAGTGTTGCATCAAATTTGGTGTGAAGTGGTGAGTGGGACTTGTATTACATGCCTTAAACATGGTGTATATAGATATATAAAAAAAAATAAAAAAAGGAAGTTACCTATATTATGTTACGTATTTATTTAATTTTTATCTCTATATCTACTAGAGCACCAAGTTTGAAGCAATAATATTGTCCTCTTGCTTTGTAATAATAGACAAAGATGTAACATAATCCATAAGTAGTAATGTATTTCATTTTTATCCCTATATCTACTAGTGCATCAAAATTGAAGCAACACTTTGCACCAAATTTGTAGCAATAATATTGTTTGATTTAGAAAGAGTATATAATTTTAATAAAGTTTATAAAAAAAATGTATTATCTAATATGCTTCATCGTCTTGCAGCATCGAACATAACCATCCTGTGTTTTCAGACTCCCATTGATTTCTATGGCATCCGTGGCCTCAAGGGTGGCGGTTTGAACGATCGGTACGCTGCGCTGGAATAGACGCAAGTGTACCTGCTAAATGTTTGGTAAATTGGAAAAAGGGTCATATAGAGTCAAATGTGTATTCGAAACATCTGGGATGACGCAAGCATCGATCTGCGTCAGATTGAGATCGCTGGAGGGTATATTATGTCACACATTTCAAAATTTGATGATCTTGACACTTTGATAATTACGGCGGATTCCATTTGCATCAGATATGATGCAAGATTCTAGCGGATTCGATCGTATTATCAGTTGAAGCTTTGATAAATTGGCCCCTAAATGTTTTAGGATTGTAAAAAAATGGTTTAATGTAAATAACTTTTGGTATGTTTTATCAAATGTCCTAAATTTTTCAGAATATATTTGAATAGATAGATTAATGTATTGTGAGAAGTTTGGGGGAAATTGGTTAACATCTAAGTTCAATTTTGTACGTTAAGCCACATTAAGCTCCCAAAAAACAAGCTTAATGTCACTTATTTGCCTTGTGGGAAAACAAAATCCATGACACTTCTTGGATAGGTTTTGAAAGTGAAAAACTGAGTTTGTGCCAAGTTTCAAGGCAAATGATTGATGTTTAGGCAAATTTTGGTACATTAAGCTCTTTTTTGCGTTAAGCCATTCACATGAAGGGGCCTATTTATTATGTGTCTGTCTGACATGATCCGATCAGCGGATCATGTCCGACAGACATCGCTGAATGGGGAGAGCAATACGCTCTCCACATTCAGCATTGCACCAGCAGCTCTTTTGAACTGCTGGTGCAATGCTGCCCCCTGCAGATTTGGGGCCAATTGGCCGATAGCAGGGGGCTGTCAAACAACCTGATCGTATTCGATTGGGTTGAAATGCGGTGATGTCTGTCCGCTTCCTCAGAGCAGACGTACAGGTTATGGAGCAGGGGTCTTTAGACCGCTGCTTCATAACTGGTGTTTCTGGCAAGCCTGAAGGCTCAACAGAAACACGGGCCCTCAAGCTTCATTCGGAGCTTAATAAATGGGCCCTGAAATGTTTTAGGATTGTAAAAAAAAAATTTAAATATGAATAACTTTTATTATGTTTTATCAAATGTCCTTACATTTTCAGAATATTTTAAACAGATAGATTAATGTATTATGGGAAGTTTGAGGGAAATTGGTTAACATCTAAGTTCAATTTTGTACGTTAAGCCACATTAAGCTCCCCAAAAAACAAGCTTAATGTCACTTATTTGCCTTGTGGGAAACCAAATACCATGAAACTTCTAGGATAGGTTTGGAAAGTGACAAACTGAGTTTGTGCCAAGTTTCAAGGCAATTGATCGATGTTTAGGTGAATGTTGGTACATTAAGCTCTTTTTACATTAAGCTCCTCACATTAAATGTTTTAGGATTGTAAAAAAATAGTTAAATGTGAATAACTTTTGTTATGTTTTATCAAATTTCCTGAAATTTTCAGACTATGTTTAAATAGATAGATTAATGTATTGTGGTAAGTTTGGGGGAAATTGGTTAAGATCTAAGTTCAATTTTGTACGTTAAGCCACATTAAGCTCCCCAAAAAACAAGCTTAATGTCACTCATTTGCCTTGTGGAAAACCAAAATCCATGAAACTTCTAGGATAGGCTTGGATAGTGGAAATCTTGGGTTTTGCAAAATTATGCAGCAATTGATTAACATTTGGCCACTTTTTTACTCATTAAGCCACATCAAGCTCCCCAAAAAACAAGCTTAATGTCACTCATTTGCCTTGTGGGACACCAAAATCCATGAAACTTCTAGGATATGTTTGGAAAGTGAAAAACTGAGTTTGTGCCAAGTTTCAAGGCAATTGATTGAAGTTTTGGGGAATTTTGGTACATTAAGCTCTTTTTACATTAAGCTGCTCACATTAAATGTTTTAGGATTGTAAAAAAATTGTTAAATGTGAATAACTTTTGGTATGTTTTATCAAATTTCCTGAAATTTTCAGAATATGTTTGAATATATAGATTAATGTATTGTGAGAAGTTTGAGGGAAATTGGTTAAGATCTAAGTTCAATTTTGTACGTTAAGCAACATTAAGCTCCCCAAAAAACAAGCTTAATGTCACTCATTTGCCTTGTGGGAAACCAAATACCTTGAAACTTCTAGGATAGGTTTGGAAAGTGAAAAACTGAGTTTGTGCCAAGTTTCAAGGCAATTGATCGATGTTTAGGTGAATGTTGGTACATTAAGCTCTTTTTACATTAAGCTGCTCACATTAAATGTTTTAGGATTGTAAAAAAATAGTTAAATATGAATAACTTTTGGTATGTTTTATCAAATGTCCTGAAATTTTCAGGATATGTTTGAATCGATAGATTAATGTATTGTGGTAAGTTTGGGGGAAATTGGTTAACATCTAAGTTCAATTTTTTACGTTAAGCCACATTAAGCTCCCCAAAAAACAAGCTTAATGTCACTCATTTGCCTTGTGAAATTCCAAAATCCATGAAACTTCTAGGATAAGCTTGGATAGTGGAAATCTTGGGTTGTGCAAAATTATGCAGCAATTGATTAATATTTGGCCACTTTTTTACTCATTAAGCTACATTAAGCCATTTTCACATGAAATGTTTTAGGATGTCCCCTAAAATTGCTCTGGTCTTTTGGGGAAGTTTTTTCTGAAGTGCCTGGTCATTAAGGGGTTAACATAACTTGCTGCAGAAACTTAATCCAGTCACAACCGGTTATTAGCAGCCACATTCAGTCACAGACAGTTATATGCTAATAAAATGCTGCACCTTGCTATTGTGATGTAATAACCAAAGGTATATAAAGAGCTGCCAACACAATTCAAATGGGCTAACATGGATTTCATCTGATGGCTGAGATGTGCTGGTGGTGGCTGCTGGCTGAGATGTGCTGGTGGTGGCTGCTGGCTGAGATGTGCTGGTGGTGGCTGCTGGCTGGGTCAACCACCTTATGGATTATCAGGAGAACATCTCAGGGTAAGGCTCTGTAACATTATATGCACATCAGACTCATAACCCTGCAACTTCTCTGTCAGCCCCATACCCACATCAGACCCCTGACCCTGCAACTGCTCTGTCACACCCATACCTGCACAGACATGACCAGGGAACATATTGTCAGTTAATTTAGTGAAATAGTTACAGTAATTCATTAATAGTCTCAGTAACAGGCTGCTGTGCAAGGCACTTTATATTAAAAGGACATAAAACAAGTTGGGATAGAGACAAAATATAATAATATGTACTTTAATTAAATAATTAACCCTTTCTTTTTAGTTTCTGAATTGTAAAGCTCTAACTCCCCCCACACATTTCCTTCTATGGCTGTATCTATATTTATTGTTGTTTTGGTAGGGATTATAGGGATTATCTGCTGGAGCATGTGGAGTTGGCTTCTCCAGGCAGTTTAGCTATGTAATTCATTTTGCTTATTTTTGAAAATGTATTTTAACTTGCCAGCAATTTTTTAAACAATTTGTTTTAATGCAGTCTATTTTTAACCCCTTAAGGACTTGGCATTTCAGACAAAAACTTCCCCAAAAGACCAGAGCATCTTTAGCATTTTTGCCATCACTACATTTAAACAGAAATAGAGCCTTTTTATACATTTACCTATCAAAACTATATTTTTCTTTTAGTAGACAACCTAAAGTATTTATCTATGCCCATTTTGGTACATTTCATGCCACCATTTCACAGCCAAATGTGATCAAATAAAAAAAATAGTTAATTTTTTCAAAATTTTATGTTTTTCACTGAAATTATTTACAAACAGATTGTGCAATCAATGGTTGTAAATGCTTCTCTGGGATCCCCTTTGTTCAGAAATAGCAGATATATATGGCTTTGGCATTGCTTTTTGGTAATTAGAAGGCCGCTACATGCCACTTTGCACCACACTTGTATTATTTCCAGCAGTTAAGGGGTTTATTAGGTTTCTTGTAGGGTTAATGTTAGCTTTATTGTAGAGATCAGCCTCCCACATGACACTTCCCACCCCCTGATCCCTCCCTGACCCCTCCCAAACAGATCTCTTCCATACCCCACCCGACTATTGTCACCCCCATCTAAAGTACTGGCAGGAAGTCTACCAGTACTAAAATAAAAGGCTTTTCTTTCATGTAATTGGCAAGAGTCCATGAGCTAGTGACGTATGGGATATACAATCCTACCAGGAGGGGCAAAGTTTCCCAAACCTCAAAATGCCTATAAATACACCCCTCACCACACCCACAATTCAGTTTTACAAACTTTGCCTCCTATGGAGGTGGTGAAGTAAGTTTGTGCTAAGATTTCTACGTTGACATGCGCTTCTCAGCATTTTGAAGCCCGATTCCTCTCAGAGTACAGCGAATGTCAGAGGGACGTGGAGAGTATCACGTATTGAATGCAATGATTTTCCTAACGGGGAACTTTTTCATAGGTTCTCTGTTATCAGTTGTAGAGATTCATCTCCTACCTCCCTTTTTAGATCGACAATATACTCTCATATACCATTACCTCTACTGATAACTGTTTCAGTACTGGTTTGGCTATCTGCTATATGTGTATGGGTGTCTTTTGGTAAGTATGTTTTTATTACTTAAGACACCTCAGCTATAGTTTGGCCCTTTATGCATTTATATAAAGTTCTAAATATATGTATTGCACTTATATTTGCCATGAGTCAGGTTCATGTATTTCCTTTTGCAGACTGTCAGTTTCATATTTGGGGAAAGTTAATATTTTTCTTACCTGGGGTTTAGTCTTTTTTTCAATTAACTATTTGTTTCAAATTGCGGGCTGACTTAGGCTTGCGGGTGCGCCAAATGCTACACTTTATTGCGTCATTCTTGGCGCAAGAATTTTTTGGCGTGAAAGGCACGTCCGTTGACTCAAGTTCATCATTTCCGGCATCGTAATTGACACACAGGTTCACACAGGGTTGCGTCGTTAGTGACGCGAGTGTGTCATTTCCGGATATGGTTGACTCCAAAAAAAATTTCAGTTATGTTGTGCGTCATACTTGGCGCTAAATCTTTTCATTATTTATTTGCCCCATTGCTTTTGGCTCTTGCCTTTTTCTATGTCAGAGGGCTATGCTATTTGCATTTTTTTTCCCATTCCTGAAACTCTCATATAAGGAAATTGACAAATTTTGCTTTATATGTTGTTTTTTTATTTTACATTTTGTCTCAATCTGATCCTGCCTCAGAAGTGTCTGTTGGAACTTTGCTGCCTGATGTCAGTTCTACTAAAGCTAAGTGCATTATATTTCCGAATGTCATTGTATTTATCATGATAAACTTTTTACATGCAGATATTGTGTCCATCAGTTAATAGTACATTTCCTGTTGTTGTTTCTTCAACTTTTAATGTACATATGAAATTTACCTATGAAATTTTAAAATATTGTTACTGATTATATTCAGAAGGCTTTGTCTGCTATTCTGCCTTCTAATTAATATAAAGGTCTTTTAAAATTTCTCATAAGGTTGATGAAATTTCAAATGATCGACAACATAATGAATTATCCTCTTCTGATGAGGATCTATCTGATTCAGAAGATCTTTCCTCAGATATTGACACTAACAAATCTTCTTATTTATTTAAAATGAAGTATTTTCTTTCTTTGTTAAAGAAGTGTTGATTATTTTGGATATCATGGAAACTAGTCCTCTTGTTATTTGAATTAGTAAATTCTATTTTTAAACCTCCTGTGGTTACTCCAGAGGTTTTTTTTCCGTTCCTGATGCTATTTCTCTTATGATTTCTAAGGAATGGAATTAGCCGGATACTTATTTTATTCCTTCTTTAAGGTTTAAAAATTGGATCCTTTTACCAGCAATTTCTATATTGTTTTGGGAAAAGATTCTCAACTTGATGGGACTATTTCTACTCTTGCTGAACGTACCTCTATTCCTATGGAAGATAGTACTTAAATTCTTTTAGATAGGAAACTTGAATCTTATCTAAGGAAAGCATCAACTTTTTTGTTGGAGATTTAGCGCAACAAGAATTGGATTCTGATTTATCTAGTATTGTTCGCTTTCTGCAACATACTAATCAGTTCTGATGCCATTTTTTTATATCATCAAGATTGATGTTAGATCTATGTCTTTAGCTATTTTTAGCTACAAGAGTTTTGAGGCTTAAATCTTGGAATGCTGATATGACTTTTTAAGTCTAGATTGCTGTCTCTTTCTTTCCAAGGTAATAAGAGACCTAAGGGTAAATATTAAGCTTCTAAATCGTTTTCGTTTTTTTGTTTTTTTTTAAATAAGGAACAAAAACCTAATCCTTCCCTATGGAATCTGTTTCCAATTGGAAACCTTCATTAAATGGAATAAATCCAACCCATTTAAGAAACCAAAATGCCAGCCCCTAAGTCTGCATGAAGGTGCAACTCTCATTCCAGCTCAGCTGGTAGGGGGCAGATTAAGGTTTTTTTCAAGAATGTTATGGATAAATTTGGTCCAAATCAATGGTTTCAGAGTATTGTCTCTCAGGGGTTTCGTATAGGATTCTAAGTAAATTCTCCTGTGAGAAGATTTTTTTTCTCTAACGCATCCCAGCAAATCCAGATAAAGCTCAGGCTTTCCTGAAGTGTGTTTCAGACCTGGAGTTTCAGGGGTAGTCATGCCAGTTCCTTTTCAGGGACAAGGTCTGGGGTTTAATTCAAAACTATTCATTGTCTCAAAGAAGGAAATTTCATTCAGACCAATTCTGGATCTGAAAATTTTGAATCGTTATGTAAGAGTACCAATTTTCAAATGGTGACTTTAAGGACCGTTCTGCCTTTTATTCAGCAAGGACATTTTAGGTCCATAATGGATTGCAGGATGTATACCTCCATATTCTGATTCATTCAGATCATTATCAGTTCCTGAGATTCTCTTTTCTAGACAAGCATTACCAATTCGTTGCTTTTCCATTTTGGACTAGCAACCGCTCCAATAATCTTTGTTAAAGGTTCTTGGTGCCCTGCTTTATGAAAATCAGAGAGCAGGGTATTGCAGTGTTTCCTTATTTGGACGATATCTTGGTACTGGCTCAGTCCTTTCGTTCTGCAGAATCTAACACTAATCAACTAGTGTTGTTTCTTCGGAAACATGGTTGGATGATCAATTTTCCAAAAAAAGTTTCTTGATTCCTCAGACAAGGGTCACCTTTTTTAGGTTTCCAGATAGATTCAGTGTCCATCACTCTGTCTCTAACAGACAAGAGACGTTTGAAAGTGGTTGCAGCCTGTCGGCACCCTCAGTCTCAGTCATTCCCTTCAGTAGTTATGTGCATGGAAAATTTAGGTCTCATGACTGCAGCATTGGACGCAATTCCCTTTGCTCGTTCTCACATGAGACCTCTCCAGCTGTGTTTGCTGAATCCATGTTGCAGGGATTATACTAAGATATCACAATTAATATCCTTAAATCCCAATGTTTTGACACTCTCTGATGTGGTGGTAAATCACCAGCGTTTAGTTCAAGGGGCTTCTTTGTTCGGCTAACCTGGATTATGATCTCTACAGATGCAAGTCTTTCAGGTTGGGAGCTGTTTGGGGATCTCTGACAGCACAAGGGGTTTGGAAATCTCAAGAGGTGAGATTACCAATCAATATTTTAGATCTCTAAGCAATTCTCAGAGCTCTTCAGTTTTGGCCTTTGTTGAAGAGAGAACTGTTCATTTATTTTCAAACAGACAATATCACATACAGTGGCATTTGTCAATCAGCAGGGTGGGACTCACAGTCCACAAGCTATGAAGAAGTATTTCAGATACTTGCTTCGGCGGAATCCAGCTCCTGTCTAATTTCTGCAGTGCATTTCCCAGGTATAGACATAGGGAGGCGGATAATCTCAGCCGTCAGACTTTACATCCTGGGGAGTGGTTCCTCCATCCAGATGTGTTTTCTCAGATTGTTCAGATATGGGGTCTTCTACAGATAGATCTGATGGCCTCTCATCTAAACAAGAGACTTCCCAGATACCTGTCCAGGTCCAGGGATTTTCAGACGGAAGCAGTGGGTGTGCTGACACTTCCTTGGTGTTATCAACCTGCTTATATTTTCCCGCCTCTAGTTCTTCTTCCAAGAGTGATCTCCAGAATCATTATGGAACAATCATCTGTGTTGCTGATGGCTCCAGCATGGCCTCACAGATTTTGGTATGCGGGTCTTGTTCGGATTTACAGCCGCCAACCTTGGCCACTTCCGTTAAGGCCAGACCTACTGTCTCAAGTTCCGTTTTTCCATCAGATTTTCAAATCATTAAATTTGAAGGTATGGAAATTGATCGCTTAGTGCTAAGTCATAGAGGTTTCTCTGACTCAGTGATTAATACTATGTTACAAGCTCGTAAATCTGTTTCTTGAAAGATTTATTATCGAGTTTGGAAGACTTACGCTCCGCTTTGATTGGGAACGCTGCTTTTTAGCAGTTAACAGGTTGTTCTTTTGCTGTCCTTGGATTACAGTTCCACAAATATAGTGTTATCAGACAGATACACTGTAAGGTAAAACAGGATAAATTGTATCCACTAATCATTACTGCAAACCCATGCTGCACTTTAAATTGCAACAATAACTGAAAATAGACTTAAAGGGACAGTCTAGGCCAAAATAAACTTTCATGATTCAGATAGAGCATGTAATTTTAAACAATTTTCCAATTTACTTTTATCACCAATTTTGCTTTGTTCTCTTGGTATTCTTAGTTGAAAGTTTAACCTAGGAGGTTCATATGCTAATTTCTTAGACCTTGAAGCCCACCTCTTTCAGATTGCATTTTAACAGTTTTTCACCACTAGAGGGTGTTAGTTCACGTATTTCATATAGATAACAATGTGCTCGTGAACGAGAAGTTATCTGTGAGCAGGCACTGATTGGCTAGACTGCAAGTCTGTCAAAAGAACTGAAAAAGGGGCAGTTTGCAGAGGCTTAGATACAAGATAATCACAGAGGTTAAAAGTATATTATTATAACTGTGTTGGTTATGCAAAACTGGGAAATGGGTAATAAAGGGATTATCTATCTTTTAAAACAATAAAAATTCTGGTGTAGACTGTCCCTTTAAGAGACACAGTTAACTCCAACTCTTATATCGGATAAAGAGTGCACTGCATATATATATTTCTGTCATAGTTACAGCTCAAGTCATTTTGTATAAGCATTTATTGATATTTTTAATGTACTCGATTGTTTTACTAAAAAGTAAGATATATATGTATGTTTTTTAATTTTGACAATTTAGTCAGACCGGTGCCAAGTCTTTTTAATTAGATTTTATTGCTCTGCATAGAATTTCAATAAATTTGTTTTAAATTATTATATATTTATGGTTGTTCTGTACTTATTTCAAAAGGAATATTTAAATAGAGGGGTGTATAATGTCCCACTCTTTTTGAAATTTAGAATAATAACATTGGGAATAGCAACTTGTATTGCGCCACCTCACTCTACAAAATATTTTAAACTTTTGGGATAAACGGTTTTAAGGTGAGCAATTATTCCCTACCAATCACGCAGTCTACTCCACTTTCTATATATAAGCTCGTAAATCTGTTTCTTGAAAGATTTATTATCGAGTTTGGAAGACTTACGTTTCATGGTGTTCTTCTCATAAATTCTCTTGGCATTCTTTAAGAGTGCAAGAATTTTACAGTTTCTTCAGGATGGTTTGGATAAGATTTTGTCTGCAAGTTCCTTGAAGTTCTCTTTCTGTTTTATTTCCCAGAAAGATTGCTAACTTCCTGATATTCACTGTTTTATACAGGCTTTAGTACATATTTAAGCCTGTCATTAAATCAATCTCTCCTCCTTGGAGTCTAAATTAGGTTTGGAGGGCTTTGCAGGCTCCTCCATATTGAGCCTATGCATTCTTTGGACATTTAACTACTTTCTTGGAAAGTATTGTTCCTTTTGGCCATCTCTTCTGCTAGAAGAGTTTCTGAGCTATCTGCTCTTTCTTATGAATCTCCTTTTCTGACTTTTCATCAGGATAAGGCGGTTTTGTGGACTTCATTTCAATTTTCTTCCTAAGGTTGTGAATTCTAAAAACATTAGTAGAGAAATTTTTGTCCCTTCCTTGTGTCCTAATCCTAAGAATTCTTTGGAAAGATTCTTACATTCTTTGGATGTGGTGAGAGCTTTGAAATATTATATTGAAGCTACTAAAGATTTCAGGAAGACTTCTAGTCTATTTGTTATATTTTCTGGTCCTAGGGAAGGTCAGAAAGACTTCTGCCATTTCCTTGGTTTCTTGGTTTCAAGCTTATTGGAGTCGGGTTAGGTCCCGTCTCAGAGAATTACAGCTCATTCTACTAGATCAGTCTCCACTTCATGGGCTTTTAAGAATGAAGCTTCAGTTGATCAAATTTGCAAGCAGTAACTTGGTCTTCTTTGCATACATTTACTTAATTCTACCATTTTGATGTATTTGCTTCTTCAGAAGAAGTTTTTGGTAGAAAAGTTCTTCAGGCAGCTGTTTCAGTTTGATTCTTCTGCTGATGTTTTAAGTTTTTCTTTTCTTTATGAGAATAATTTATATTTTGGGTTGTGGATTAATTTTTCAGCATATGGCTGTTGTTTATTTTTATCCCTCCCTCTCTAGTGACTCTTGCGTGGAGTTCCACATCTTGGGTATTTTATATCCCATACGTCACTAGCTCATGGACTCTTGCCAATTACATGAAAGAAAACATAATTTATGTAAGAACTTACCTGATAAATTAATTTCTTTCATATTGGCAAGAGTCCATGAGACCCACCCTTTTTTATGGTGGTTATGATTTTTTTGTATAAAGCACAATTATTTCCAGATTCCTTTGTTGATGCTTTTTACTCCTTTCTTTATCACCCCACTATTTGGCTATTCATTAAACTGAATTGTGGGTGTGGTGAGGGGTGTATTTATAGGCATTTTGAGGTTTGGGAAACTTTGCCCCTCCTGGTAGGATTGTATATCCCATACGTCACTAGCTCATGGACTCTTGCCAATATGAAAGAAATTAATTTATCAGGTAAGTTCTTACATAAATTATGGGTTTTTTTTTAAATATACTTTCTGCAGTGTAGTATCCCCCCTTGCCTCACAACCTCCTTGATCCCCCCTCCAAACAGCTTTCTAATCCTCCCCCACTACCTATTTGCCGGCATCTTAGGTACTGGTAATTGTCTGCCAGTACCCAGTTTGTTGCAAATTAGGCAAATAAAAAAAATAAAAAATGAAATACCCATTTTTTCTGTAGTGTAACTGCCCCACCTCAATACCTTACCCCCTCCCAGATCCCTTTCTGTCAACTGATCCCACATAGGATCCCCCTCATTGCCTCTCCTCCTTCCTTCCCTTCAATGACGCACTTATTTTATTTATTTATTTTAATTCCTGTAGTGTCGCGTAGTGGTCCTACCCGCTCCCTCCCTCCTCTCGCCCCCTACAGTGACGGGCCGTTCGCCTCCCTCCCTCCTCCCGACCCCTACAGTGACGGGCAGCACCACCGCTGTCTGATGCAGAGAGGGCCACAGAGTGGCACAATGACCAGCATTGTACAGGGTATGGGGCTGGTCGTTAAGGGGTTAATTAATTAGCCCTTCTAGGATATATACCAATCTCAACCTGTTTTATGTCCCTTTACGTAATGATGTTATATACACAGTAACTTCTGTGCACTGACTAGAGCAGGGGCACATTACATAAATATTTTATCACATGATGTGAGTGGCACTAAATACACATATACATTGGACAGTGTGCTGCATAACTAACATTCTGGGATTTGGTAATAAACCAGACTTTATTATAGTGCACAGAACAAGTGTGATATTTGTGTCATCTAATAATGTGATTAATTTACTAATAGGAGACCAGTGAGATGGATAAAAAAAAAGATGAACTGAGGGATAAGACAGAGATCAGAGATATGACATCGATAGAGCTGATTGATGAGACAAAGAGAAGGCAAAAGATGAGGTACAGAAGATGAGGAGTGACACAGAGAGAGCTGATTGATGAGACAAAAAGAAGGCAAATGATGAGGTTCAGAAGCTGAGGAGTGACACATGAAAGAGCTGAGCAATGAGACAAAAAGAAGGCAAAGGAGGAGTTTAAGAAGCAGAGAGATGTGTCAGAGGGAGCTGATTAGTGAGACAAAGAGAAGGCAAAGGATGTGGTTCAGAAGCTGAGGAGTGACACATGAAAGAGCTGATTAATGAAACAAAGAAAAGGCAAAGGATGAGGTTAAGAAGCTGAGGAGTAACACATGAAAGAGCTGATTAATGAGACAAAAAGAAGGCAAAGGATGATGTTCAGAAGCTGAGGAGTGACACAGAGAGAGCTGATTGATGAGACAAAAAGAAGGCAAATGATGAGGTTAAGAAGCAGAGAGATGTGTCAGAGGGAGCTGATTAATGAGACAAAGAGAAGGAAAAGGATGAGGTTCAGAAGCTGAGGGGTGACACATGAAAGAGCTGATTAATGAGACAAAAAGAAGGCAAAGGATGAGGTTAAGAAGCAGAGAGATGTGTCAGAGGGAGCTGATTAATGAGACAAAGAGAAGGAAAAGGATGAGGTTCAGAAGCTGAGGGGTGACACATGAAAGAGCTGATTAATGAGACAAAAAGAAGGCAAAGGATGAGGTTAAGAAGCAGATAGATGTTTCAGAGGGAGCTGATTAATGAGACAAAGAGAAGGCAAAGGATGAGGTTCAGAAGCTGAGGAGTGACACATGAAAGAGCTGATTAATGAGACAAAAAGAAGGCAAAGGATGAGGTTAAGAAGCAGATAGATGTGTCAGAGGGAGCTGATTAATGAGACAAAGAGAAGGCAAAGGATGAGGTTCAGAAGCTGAGGAGTGACACATGAAAGAGCTGAATAATGAGGCAAAGAGAAAGAGAAGGATGAGGTTAAGAAGCTGAGGAGTGACACATGAAGAGCTGATTACTGAGACAAAGAGAAAGAAAAGGACGAGGTTAAGAAGCAGAGAGACGTGTCAGAGGGAGCTGATTAATGAGACAAAGAGAAGGAAAAGGATGAGGTTCAGAAGCTGAGGGGTGACACATGAAAGAGCTGATTAATGAGACAAAAAGAAGGCAAAGAATGAGGTTAAGAAGCAGATAGATGTTTCAGAGGGAGCTGATTAATGAGACAAAGAGAAGGCAAAGGATGAGGTTCAGAAGCTGAGGAGTGACACATGAAAGAGCTGATTAATGAGACAAAAAGAAGGCAAAGGATGAGGTTAAGAAGCAGATAGATGTGTCAGAGGGAGCTGATTAATGAGACAAAGAGAAGGCAAAGGATGAGGTTCAGAAGCTGAGGAGTGACACATGAAAGAGCTGAATAATGAGGCAAAGAGAAAGAGAAGGATGAGGTTAAGAAGCTGAGGAGTGACACATGAAGAGCTGATTACTGAGACAAAGAGAAAGAAAAGGACGAGGTTAAGAAGCAGAGAGACGTGTCAGAGGGAGCTGATTAATGAGACAAAGAGAAGGCAAAGGATGAGGTTAAGAAGCAGAGAGATGTGTCAGAGGGAGCTGATTACTAAGACAAAGAGAAAGAAAAGGATGAGGTTAAGAAGAAGAGAGACGTGTCAGAGGGAGCTGATTAATGAGACAAAGAGAAGGAAAAGGATGAGGCTAAGAAGCAGAGGAGTGACACATGAAAGAGCTAAATAATGAGACAAAGAGAAAGAAAAGGATGAGGTTAAGAAGCAGAGAGATGTGTCAGAGGGAGCTGATTAATGAGACAAAGAGAAGGAAAAGGATGAGG
This sequence comes from Bombina bombina, assembly GCF_027579735.1. Taxonomy (NCBI): domain Eukaryota; kingdom Metazoa; phylum Chordata; class Amphibia; order Anura; family Bombinatoridae; genus Bombina; species Bombina bombina. Next base: position 649,432,575 of record NC_069502.1, on the reverse strand, counting down.
CTAAGAAGCAGAGCAGTGACACATGAAAGAGCTAAATAATGAGACAAAGAGAAAGAAAAGGATGAGGTTAAGAAGCAGAGAGACGTGCCAGAGGGAGCTGAGGCATGAGATAATGTGGAAGTGATGGAGGAAAGAATTATAAACTATGGAAGGATTGTATGTAAATCTGCAAATAAAGAAAATAAAGAAAATTAAAAACAAATATGAGTAAGGTGTGCAGTGTGGTGTGTATGTGAGCTACTAGAAACATATCTGTGAATGAATATGCTGGAAAAAATGGAATGTAATAGTAATATTCAACCATTAAATAATTTGAAATTTGACTTTTTATTTATACCATCCGGATTGCCCGGATTGAGCGTAAAAATCCAAAACTCTTCTTTTTTGAAAAGTTGAGCTGATCTATCACTTGATCAATGGCTTGAAATCTGAAGATCGATTGTTGCTTCACGCTATGTTTTGAAAAAGTCTTTCCACAGGAGTTTAAGGAGAGATAATGGTAAAATATAATAAATGTTCCCTTTTGCAATCTTTTAGTATCCTGGTTGTACACCCTACGTACTGTTTACCACATAGGGGCTAGATTATGAGAGAAGCGCTAACTGCAGCACGCAAGCAATATCAGCTCTTTTCATGTGGCAGAAATAGCCTGCGTATTACAAGTGAAAAGTAAATGCAAGAGTGCAATTGCTCATCGAGTTAGCGCAACTTCAGAGCTTGCGTAAAGGATGGGGAAGAAGAAAAGATGCACTAAACACTACATAAATATATGTAAATGTACACACTCATATAAACACATTCTGATAAAAAATTATTAAAAAATAATAATAAAACAGTTATTTGGGCTCAAAGATATATGGTATAAGGTGTTTGAAAAAAAGGGCTGCAAAGAGTTTATGTGTATATATGTATTTATGTATTTACTAGCTGTTGCCCGCGGCTTCACTCGCATGGATTTTGTGATTTGGAAAAAATATAAAAAAACAAGAGCACTCCCGACGACGTATGCCCTCACGTGTGTGCCCGTTATGGTTGCACACTTGCTGACATGATCTTCGTGAGTTTTTGTTAATTATCGGTGTTTCTCATACATGGGCACTAATCCGCTAAGTTGTGGGTGAGGCGTCAGTCCGGCATATCAAAAAAAATTTGTTATTATGATTCTGTTTGCAATTACTTTAATATAAATTGTAATTATATATTATGACACAACTGTCAGATGTGAAAAAAGAGTATCATTTTTTTAGTGATATCTAGAACTACTGACGTTAGGAGCAAGAAATTTGGCATGTAAACTTACTTTATAATGAAGATTTTAAATTATAATTTTTATTTTTCTAACATCTTCAGTTTTTGAGATATGGGTATCTTCATAAATCACCCACCCCCCTTAAAGGGACATTAAACCCAATTGTTTTCTTTTGTGATTCAGATAGAGCATGACATTTTAAGCAACTTTCTAATTTACTCCTATTATCATTTTTTCTTCGTTCTCTTGCTATCTTTATTTGAAAAAGAAGGCATCTAAGCTTCTTTTTTTTGGTTCAGTACTCTGGACAGCACTTTTTAATTGGTGTATAAATTTAGCCACAAAACAGCAAGAACAACCCAGGTTGTTCACCAAAAATGGGCCGGCATCTAAACTTACATTCTTGCATTTCAAATAAAGATACCAAGAAAATGAAGACAATTTGATAATAGGAGTAATCTAGAAAGTTGGTTAAAATGTTATGCTCTATCTAAATCACACACAAAAAAAAATTGGGTTCAGTGTCCCTTTAAGTGGATTTTTTTCGGAAATGGGGAAAAAAAACGTGTTTTTTTATTTTTAAAGGAGAATGTAAATACCAATTTTGACTTCTGTAACATCTATGGTTTTTGAGATATAGGTATCCTCAGAAATGACCCCCCTTTTCACCCCCTTAAGTGGATTTTCGGGCACTGGTAAAACACTTGTTTCTTTATTTTTAAAGGAGAATGTAATAACAAATGTTCACGTCTGTAACATCTTTGCTTTTTTTAGATATACGTATCCTCAAAAATGACCCCCTCCCCTTTTCACCTCCCTTGAGTGGATTTTTGGAAAATGGTAAAACACATGTTTCTTTATTTTTAAAGTAGAATCTAAATACCAATTTTCAGGTCTGTAACATCTTTGGTTTTTGAGATATAGGTATCCTCATAAATCACCCCCCTTCTCACCCCCCCTTAAGTGGATACAAATATACATATGTGCATTGGAGCCCTTTCAAGTAAAAACCATAAAACTTGAAAAAACATTTTTATTCAATATTAATATGTAATGTTTTTAACTGTATTTACTATAAATATTTCACATTCCAATGTTCTTCACATAGAGGAATATGTTCTAACTATTTTAAAATGATATTCCTATATATGTCTGTATATGGCAATACCCGGGTGGCATTATGAAGTAGCTGGGTGGCATTATGAAATACTTTCACAAAGGATACAGCATGTAAGACTCGAAGTGGCTTGCAAAACAGGAGAATAGAAGTTAGGTTAAAACGTCCTTTTTATTGGATATACAGGTAAAAATCAAAAGGCACAGCAACACAGATTTTACCACAGCTGACGCATTTCCTGCCTCAACGGCACTTCATCAGAGCTGATTAACAGGTGTGTATAGCTTGCCTTTATACCTCTAGGAGGTGTATTCATAAACCAAGCAAGCTTAAGATTCACTTTACGGAATACCAGGTATAACGAAAATAAAAAAATACAAAGAATAGCACACCAATTGGAACAAGTCAAGTTAATTGCACAGTATTGTAGATCTCATAAAAACAATAAACAAAAAACTAAGAACAAAGCGATGTTAAACACCAATAGATAAAATTCATACTAGTAAATTCATACGGCGAGATTACAAGTTTTGCGTTAGAGGATATGCGGTGCTAACAAGCAGTTTTCTCTCACTGCTCACTTACATACAGCGCTGGTATTACGGGTTTTTACAAAAAGACAAAAAGTGAGCGTAGAGCAAAATTTTGCTCCAAGCTTCACTTCAATACCAGCGTTGCTTAAGTCAGCGGTGAGCTGGTCGTATGTGCTTGTGCACGATTTCCCCATAGGAATCAACGGGGAGAGCTGGCTGAGAAAAAGTCTAACACCTGCAAAAAAGCAGCGTAAAACTCAGTAACACAGCCCCATTGATTCCTATGGGGAAATAAAATTTATGTTTACACCTGACACCCTAACATGAACCCCGAGTCTAAACACCCCTAATCTTACACTTATTAACCCCTAATCTGCTGTCCCCAACGTCGCCACCACTATACTAAATGTATTAACCCCTAAACCTCAGTCTAACCCTAACACCCCCTAACTTAAATATAATTACCATAAATCTAAATAAAAATTAATATTGTTACCTAAATAATTCCTATTTAAAACAACCGCTTCCTTTTTAAAACTGCTGCTTCCTTGAGGATGGATGTCCGGTATTCAGAACAGTAAGTCTATCTTTCAGGGGGTTAGTGTTAGGTTTTTTTAAGGGTGTATTGGGTGGGTTTTATTTTTAGGTTAGGGCTTTGGGCCGCAAAAGAGCTAACTGCCCTTTTAAGGGCAATGCCCATCCAAATGCCCTTTTCAGCGCAATGGGGAGCTTAAGTTTTTTTTAGTTAGTATTCTATTTGGGGGGTTGGTTGTGTGGGTGGTGGGTTTTACTGTTGGGGGGGTTGTTTGTATTTTCTTTTTACAGGTAAAAGAGCTGATTACTTTGGGGCAATACCCCACAAAAGGCCCTTTTAAGGGCTATTGGTAGTTTAGTTTAGGCAAGGGTTTTTTTTTTTGGGGGGGGGCTTTTTTTTATTTTGATAGGGGTATTAGATTAGGTGTAATTAGTTTAAAGATCTGTAAAAAAAATATTTTCTGTAATTTAGTGGGGGGTTTTGTGTGTGATTTAGCTAATTTAATTTAATTTATTTAAGTGTTTTTAATTTAATTCATTTATTTAATTGTAGTCCAGTGTTAGGTGTTAGTGTAACTTAGGTTAGGTTTTATTTTACAGGTCAATTTGTATTTATTTTAGCTAGGTAGTTATTAAATAGTTAATAACTATTTAATAACTATTCTACCTAGTTAAAATAAATATAAACTTGCATGTAAAAAAATAAACCCTAAGATAGCTACAATGTAACTATTAGTTATATTGTAGCTAGCTTAGGGTTTATTTTATAGGTAAGTATTTAGTTTTAAATAGGAATAATTTAGGTAACAATATTAATTTTTATTTAGATTTATGGTAATTATATTTAGGTTAGGGGGTGTTAGGGTTAGACAGGTTTAGGGGTTAATACATTTAGAATAGTGGCAGCGACGTTGGGGGCGGCAGATTAGGGGTTAATAAGTGTAGGTAGGTTGCGGCGACATTGGGGGCGGCAGATTAGGGGTTAATAAAAATAATGTAGGTGTCGGCGATGTTGGGGGCAGCAGATTAGGGGTTAATAAGTATAATGTAGGTGGTTAGGGACAGCAGATTAGAGGTTAATAATATTGAACTAGTGTTTACGAGGCGGGAGTGCAACGGTTTAGGGGTTCATATGTTTATTATAGTGGCGGCGATGTCCAGAGCGACATATTAGGGGTTAAAAATGTTATTTTAGTGTTTACGATGCGGGAGGGCCTCGGTTTAGGGGTTAATAGGTAGTTTATGGGTGTTAGTGTACTTTTTAGCACTTTAGTTATGAGTTTTATGCTATGGAAGTCCCATAGAAAAAAGGGTTTACAAAGTTTACATAAGTCGTTTTGCGGTAAGGCCAAAAAAGTGTGCGGGGACCCTAAACCTGCAAGACTCGTAATATCAGCGGTAGTGAAAAAGCAGCGTTAGCACCCTAATGCAAAGCTTGTAATCTAATCGATAGTTAATAATACAATTCAGTTGATATCCAGCTAGATTTCATGATTGTTGCCATAATGTATAAACTAACCATGGCAAATGAAAATGAGTATAGAAAATATATTAATAGCCTAAGCAGCAATGCACTACTGGAAACTATCTGGCAATTGATTGGTACACACATATGCCTTTGGTCATTGGCTCACCAGGGACGCGATCCGATATACGGCGCAGGTTTCGGCGCAAGTGTGGAAACCTGTGCCGCCCGTAGTTTCAGCTCGCAACTCGAGCTATCTTATATACAGCGCCGTCAGATGCTCAAGTGCCGTAAGTCTGACAAACTAGCGATGTCCAGAAATCTGCGTAAGTACAAATTTCTGGAGTCGCCAGTGACTTACGGCACTTTAGAAACTGCCACCACATAAAAAAACTGACTAAGTTATAAAATCACCCGTTACTGTCTAACACGCCTCCCAAACATAGCCCGACGTATTCCCCTCTATCCGCCATCCCCCCTCTCACTCCTAACAATAAATATATTAACCCCTAAACCGCCGCTCCCGGACCCCGCCGCCAGCTACATATGTCTTACCCCCTAATCTGACCCCCCTACACCGCCGCCAGCTACATTAAATGTTTTACCCCCTAATGTGAGCCCTCTACCCTGCTGCCACCTACATTAACTATATTACACCCTAATATGATCCCCCTACACCGCCGCCACCTATTTAAACTATATTACCCCTAATATGATCCCCCTACACCGCCGCCACCTATTTAAACTATATTAACCCCTAATATGATCCCCCTACACCGCCGCCACCTATTTAAACTATATTACCCCCTAATATGATCCCCCTACACCGCCGCCACCTATTTAAACTATATTAACCCCTAATGTGAGCACCCTACATCGCCGCCACCTATATTATATGTACTACCCCCTAATCTGACCCCCTTACACCGCCGCCACCAATATTAAATTTATTAACCCCTAAAATACTAAAATTTCCCTACCACTAAACCTAAGTCTAACCCTACAAATAGCCCTGAAAAGGGCCTTTTGCGTGGCATTGCCCCAAAGTAACCAGCTCTATTACCAGCCTTTGAAAGAGCCTTTTGCGGGGCATTGCCCCAAAGTAACCAGCTCTATTACCAGCCCTTAAAAGAGCCTTTTTGCGGGGCATTGCCCCAAAGTAGCCAGCTCTATTACCAGCCCTTAAAAGGGCCTTTTGCGGGGCATTGTCCCAAAGTAATCAGCTGTTTTACCTGTAATCTAATCCCCCTACACCGCCGCCACCTATATTAAATGTATTAACCCCTAATCTGACCCCCCTACACCGCCGCCACCTATATTAACTATATTAACCCTAATTATATTAGGGTTAATATAGTTGATATAGTTATTCTATTATATATATTAACTATATTAACCCTATCTAACTCTAACACCCCTAACTTAATTATTATTAACTAAATTATTCCTATTTAAAACTAAATACTTACTTAGAAAATAAACCCTAAGATAGCTACAATATAATTAATAATTACATTGTAGCTATTTTAGGGTTTATATTTATTTTACAGGTAACTTGGTATTTATTTTAACTAGGTACAATAGCTATTAAATAGTTAATAACTATTTAATAGCTACCTAGTTAAAATAATTACCAAATTACCTGTAAAATAAATCCTAACCTAACAAATACATCTACACTATCAATACATTAATTAAACTACAAAAATCTAAACTAAAATACAATTAAATACACTGAACTAAATTACAAAGAAAAACAAACACTAAATTACAAAAACTTAAAAAAAGATTACAAGAATTTTAAGATAATTACACCTAATCTAAGCCCCCTAATAAAATAACAAAGCCCCCCAAAATAAAAAAAAAATCCCTACCCTAATCTAAATTACAAAAAGTAATCAGCTCTATTACCAGCCCTTAAAAGGGCCTTTTGTGGGGCATTGCCCCAAAGTAATCAGCTCTTTTACCTGTAAAAAAAAGAACACAACCCACCACCCACACACCCCTACTCTAAAACCCACCCGATCCCCCTTAAAAAAACCTAAGTCTAACCCCCAAGTGCTCCTTACCTGTCCTGAAGACCGGCAGAGAAGGTCCTGTTCCAGGCGGTGAAGTCTTCTTCCAGGCGGTGACCTCTTCTTCTTCCAGGATCCAGCCGGCGCGGATCGGAGGAGTTGAAGACAGATGACTGCGGAGCTGAAGACCGTCCATCTGGAGCTGAAGACCGGCAATGCTGGAACTGAAGATTGGCAACGCTGGAACTGAAGACCGGAGCCGGAGCGTGGAGGATCCTCTTCATACGATCGGCGCCGTACACTGAATAGGAATTCAAGGTACGCGATTAAAAATGTCGTCCCTTGAATTCCTATTGGCTGATTTGAGCCTTGAAATTCAAATCACCCAATTGGATGCAAGCTACTTTAATTCTATTGGCTGATTTGAATAGCATTCTATCTGCTCATCCAATCAGCCAATCGGATTGAACTTCAATCCGATTGGCTGATTAAATCAACCAATCGGATTTTTCCTACCTTAATTCCGATTGGCTGATAGAATCCTATCAGCCAATCGGAAATTCGAGGGACGCCATCTTGGATGACGTCATTTAAAGGAACCTTCATTCTGCGTTAGGACATCGGAAGAAGAGGATGGCTCCACGTCAGCTGGATAGAAGATGGCTCCGCTCTGCTCCGGAAGGATGAAGATAGAAAATGCCGCCTGGATGAAGATGTCTGCCGGTCCGGATGTCCTCTTCTGCCCGGATAGGATGAAGACTTTTGCCGGTCTGGATGTCCTCTTCTGCCCCATCGGATGAAGACTTCGGCCCGGCTGGGTGAAGACGACTCAAGGTAGGGAGATCTTCAGGTGGCTAGTGTTAGGTTTTTTTAAGGGGGGTTTGGGTGGGTTAGAGTAGGGGTATGTGGGTGGTGGGTTTTAATGTTGGGGGGTTGCATTTTCTTTTACAGGTAAAAGAGCTGATTACTTTGGGGCAATGCCCCGCAAAAAGCCCTTTAAAGGGCTGGTAAAAGAGCTGATTACTTTGTAATGTAGAATAGGATAGGGACTTTTATTATTTTTTTTATTATTTATTTTATTAGGGGGCTTAAATTAGGTGTAATTAGTTTAAAATTCTTGTAATATTTTTTTATTTTCTGTAATTTAGTGTTTGTTTGTTTTTGTAATTTAGTTTAGTTTATTTAATTGTATTTAATTGTAGGTATTTGTAGCTAATTTATTTAATTAATTTAATGATAGTGTAGTGTTAGGTTTAATTGTAACTTAGGTTAGGATTTATTTTACAGGTAATTTTGTATTTATTTTAGCTAGGTAGTTATTAAAAAGTTAATAACTATTGTACCTAGTTAAAATAAATACAAAGTTACCTGTAAAATAAAAATAAATCCTAAAATAGCTACAATGTAACTATTAGTTATATTGTAGCTATATTAGGGTTTATTTTATAGGTATTTAGTTTTAAATAGGATTAATTTAGTTAATAAGAGTAATATTATTTAGATTTATTTAATTAATATTTAAGTTAGGGGGGTGTTAGGGTTAGTGTTAGACTTAGGTTTAGGGGTTAATAATTTTATTATAGTGGCGGCGGTGTAGGGGGGCAGGATAGGGGTTAATAAATTTATTATAGGTGGCGGCGGTATAGGGGGGCAGGATAGGGGTTAATAGGTATTATGTAGGTAGCGGCGGGGTCCAGGAGCGGGGGTTTAGGGGTTAACATATTTATTATAGTTGCGGCGGGGTCCGGGAGCGGCGGTTTAGGGGTTAAACAATTTATTTAGTTGCGGCGGGGTCCGGGATCCGCAGGATAGGGGTTAATAAGTTTATGTAGGTGGCGGCGGTATAGGGGGCGCCAGATTAGGGGTTAATAGGTATAATGTAGGTGGCGGCGGGGTCCGGGAGCGGCGGTTTAGGGGTTAATATATTTATTATAGTTGCGGCGGGGTCTAGGAGTGGCGGTTTAGGGGGGTAATAACTTTATTTAGTTGCTGGGGGCTCCAGGGGCGCTGGTATAGGGGGTAGAACAGTATAGTATAGTGTGAGTGCTTAGTGACAGGGGTATCAATAAAGCTGTAAAAAAGCTGAAGTGCAGCAAGATTGATGAGTGATAACTATCACAGTCCGCTGCTCATCTCCCCGTACTTGGTGCGCGGCTTTTTGACAGATTTATTGATAACTTTGGAGAGCGTATTCAGTTCCGCGGCAGCGATGTGAGGCGAGCTTAGGCAAGCGTATTGGGCCGGCAAATGCAGGAAAGTAGACGGCTTCATAACTAGAGGCCTAAATGTTTTAGGATTGTAAAAAAATAGTTAAATGTGAATAACTTTTGTTATGTTTTATCAAATGTCCTGAAATTTTCAGAATATGTTTGAATAGATATATTAATGTATTGTGGTAAGTTTTGGGGAAATTGGTTAACATCTAAGTTCAATTTTGTACGTTAAGCCACATTAAGCTCCCCAAAAAACAAGCTTAATGTCACTCATTTGCCTTGTGGAAAACCAAAATCCATGAAACTTCTAGGATAGGCTTGGATAGTGGAAATATTGGGTTGTGCAAAATTATGCAGCAATTGATTAACATTTGGCCATTTTTTTACTCATTAAGCCACATTAAGCTCCCCAAAAAACAAGCTTAATGTCACTCATTTGCCTTGTGGGGCATCAAAATCCATCAAACTTCTAGGATAGGTTTGGGAAGTTAAAAACTGAGTTTGTGCCAAGTTTCAAGGCAATTGATTGAAGTTTTGGGGAATTTTTTTACATTAAGCTGCTCACATTAAATGTTTTAGGATTGTAAAACAATTGTTAAATGCAAATAACTTTTGTTATGTTTTATCAAATTTCCTGAAATTTTCAGAATATGTTTGTATAGATAGATTAATGTATTGTGAGAAGTTTGGGGGAAATTGGTTAAGATCTAAGTTCAATTTTGTACGTTAAGCCACATTAAGCTCCCCAAAAAAACAAGCTTAATGTCACTCATTTGCCTTGTGGAAAACCAAAATCCTTGAAACTTCTAGGAAACGCTTGGATAGTGGAAATCTTGGGTTGTGCAAAATTATGCAGCAATTGATTAACATTTGGCCACTTTTTTACTCATTAAGCCATTTTCACATTAAATGTTTTAGGATGTCCCTGTTCCAATCAGCCAATAGAAAACAAGCTCAATCCTATTGGCTGATTGGATCAGCCAATAGGATTGAAGTTCAATCCTATTGGCAGATCCAATCAGCCAATAGGATTTTTTCTACCTTAATACCGATTGGCTGTTTGTATTTTTATTTACAGGTAAAAGAGCTGATTACTTTGGGGCAATGCCCCGCAAAAGACCCTTTTAAGGGCTTTTGATATTTTAGTCTAGGCTAGGGTTTTTTTTTATTTTGGGGGGTGGGGGGGGTATTTTGATAGGGCTATTAGATCAGGTGTAATTAGTTTAAAGATCTTGTCATTTGTTTTTTATTTTCTGTAATTTAGTGTGTTTTTTTTGTGATTAGCTAATTTAATTGTATTTAATTTAGTTAATTTATTTAACTGTAGTGTAGTGTTAGGTGTTATTGTAACTTAGGTTAGGTTTTATTTTACAGGTTAATTTGTATTTATTTTAGCTAGGTAGTTATTAAATAGTTAATAATAACTATTGTACCTAGTTAAAATAAATACAAATTTGCCTGTAAAATAAAAATAAACCCTAAGCTAGCTACAATGTAACTATTAGTTATATTGTAACTAGCTTAGGGTTTATTTTATAGGTAAGTATTTAGTTTTAAATAGGAATAATTTAGTTAATGATAGAAATTTTATTTAGATTTATTTTAATTATATTTCAATTAGGGGGTGTTAGGGTTAGGGTTAGACTTAGATTTAGGGGTTAATACATTTAATATAGTGGCAGCGACATTGGGGGCGGCAGATTAGGGGTTAATAAATATAATGTAGGTGTCAGCGATATCGGGGGCGACAGATTAGGGGTTAATAAGTGTAAGATTAGGGGTGTTTAGACTCGGGGTTCATGTTAGGGTGTTAGGTGTAAACATAAATGTGTTTTCCCCAAAGGAATCAATGGGGCTGCGTTACTGAATTTTACGCTGCTTTTTGGCAGGTGTTAGACTTTTTTTCAGCCGGCTCTCCCCATTGATGTCTATGGGGACATTGTGCACGAGCACGTACAGCCAGCTCACCGCTCACTTAAGCAGCGCTGGTATTGGAGTGCGGTATGGAGCACAATTTTGCTCTACGCTCACTTCTTGCCTGTTAACACCGGTTTGTAAAAACCTGTAATACCAGCGCTGTAGGGAAGTGAGCGGTGAGAAAAAAACTGCTCGTTAGCACCACACAGCTCCTAACGCAAAACTCGTAATCTGGCCGAAAGATTCCAAGAGAATGGAGAAAAATTGATAATAGGAGTGAATTAGAAAGTTGCTTAAATCTGAATCATGAAAGTTTAATCTTGACTAGACTATCTCTTTAAGCCTTTAATGGTGAATTAGATTTTAAGCTTAATGTCTATTTAAAATACAAAATTCAGCTTTGTTTCCTTACTATGAATGCCAGTTTACTAAAAGTGACAGCATTATTTATAGTCTTTTTAATTGCTTAGATGTCAGAGTAAAGAACATGTTGCCAATAAGCAGGTGTAGGAAGCAATTGAGAATGAAGCTGAAATATTAAATTGTGCTTTTTTAATTATTTATTGACTACACTTTTAGAATTATTTTGTGTTGCCCTGGACTACAATCCAAGAAGCATTTTGTCGCCTTTGTAAAAATCCCTTATGTTACTATAAGTCTGCAGCTGGTAGGAATTCTTGTGTGAACTAAAATGAGATTATTACCATCAAATATTTATAAAACATCAACATTTTTTGACAGGATGGTCACATTAGGAGAAAAATACATTTTTGCACACTTCAGACAGGAAGGAATCAACGGACAATTTGCAATACAAGACAGACAGCGATAGACAGCCAGATGGATGAACTGACAGACAGACAGATAGCGTGAGAGAGAGAAACAGAGATACAGATATATATTCTACATTTTTAAATGTACTTTAAACTGCCAGACACAACTATTCACCTTGTAATTATTTTTTGTCATGTGCCTGCAGCTATGTTAAAAACTGTCATTTTAACTCTTAACTAGTGATGTCGCGAATTTTTCGCCGGCGAATAGTTCCCGGCGAACATAGCATGTTCGCGTTCGCCTCGGCGGGCGAACATATGCGATGTTCGATCCGCCCCCTATTCGTCATCATTGAGTAAACTTTGACCCTGTACCTCACAGTCAGAATACACATTCCAGCCAATCAGCAGCAGACCCTCCCTCCCAGACCCTCCCACCTCCTGGACAGCATCCATTTTAGATTCATTCGGAAGCTGCATTTTTAGTGAGAGGAGGGACAGTGTAGCTGCTGCTGATTTAATAGGGAAATCGATAGCTAGGCTAGTGTATTCAGTGTCCACTACAGTCCTGAAGGACTCATCTGATCTCTGCTGTAAGGACAGCACCCCAAAAAGCCCTTTTTAGGGCTAGAACATCAGTCTGCTTCTTTTTTTTTCCTGTGTAATCTAATTGCAGTTGCCTGCCTGCCAGCGTGTGTGTGAGGCTCACAGCGTATACTGTGCCCACTTGCCCAGTGCTACCACTCATATCTGGTGTAACAGTAGTGTACATTTAAAAAAAAAACTTTTTTGACTGTGAAATAATAGCAGACAGCCAGTACCCAAGATGGCCGCCAATAAGGCAGATGGGGAGGGTTAGAGAGCTGTTTTGAGGGGGGATCAGGGAGGTTGGGGGCTAATGGGGGATGCTACACCACAGCATATGTAAATATGCTAAAAAAAATTAAAAACCTTTTATTTTAGTACTGGCAGACTTTCTGCCAGTACTTAAGATGGCGGGGACAATTGTTGGGTGGGGGAGGGAAGGGAGCTGTTTCGGAGGGATCAGGGGGTCTGATGTGTCAGGTGGGAGGCTGATCTCTACACTAAAGCTAAAATTAACCCTGCAAGCTCCCTACAAACTACCTAATTAACCCCTTCACTGCTAGCCATTATACACGTGTGATGCGCAGCAGCATTTAGCGGCCTTCTAATTACCAGAAAGCAACGCCAAAGTCATATATGTCTGCTATTTCTGAACAAAGGGGATCACAGAGAAGCATTCACAACCATTTGTGCCATAATTGCACAAGCTGTTTATAAATAATTTCAGTGAGAAACCTAAAATTGCGAAAAAATTTAAGTTTTTTTAAAATTTTATCGCATTTGGCGGTGAAATGGTGGCATGAAATATACCAAAATGGGCTTAGATCAATACTTTGGATTGTCTACTACACTACACTTAAGCTAAAATTAACTCTACAAGCTCCCTACATGCTCCCTAATTAACCCCTTCACTGCTGGGCATAAAACACGTGTGGTGCGCAGTGGCATTTAGCAGCCTTCTAATTACCAAAAAGCAACGCCAAAGCCATATAAGTCTGCTATTTCTGAACAAAGGGGATCCCAGAGAAGCATTTACAACCATTTATGCCATAATTGCATAAGTTGTTTGTAAATAATTTCTGTGAGAAACCTAAAGTTTGTGAAAAAGTGAACAATTTGTTTTTATTTGATCGCATTTGGCGGTGAAATGGTGGCATGAAATATACCAAAATGGGCCTAGATCAATACTTTGGGTTGTCTACTACACTACACTTAAGCTAAAATTAACTCTACAAGCTCCCTACATGCTCCCTAATTAACCCCTTCACTGCTGGGCATAAAACACTTGTGGTGCGCAGTGGCATTTAGCAGCCTTCTAATTACCAAAAAGCAATGCCAAAGCCATATAAGTCTGCTATTTCTGAACAAAGGGGATCCCAGAGAAGCATTTACAACCATTTATGCTATAATTGCATAAGTTGTTTGTAAATAATTTCTGTGAGAAACCTAAAGTTTGTGAAAAAGTGAACTTTTTTTTTTTTATTTGATCGCATTTGGCGGTGAAATGGTGGCATGAAATATACCAAAATGGGCCTAGATCAATATTTTGGGTTGTCTACTACACTACACTTAAGCTAAAATTAACCTACATGCTCCCTAATTAACCCCTTCACTGCTGGGCATAAAACACGTGTGGTGTGCAGTGGCATTTAGCAGCCTTCTAATTACCAAAAAGCAACGCCAAAGCCATATAAGTCTGCTATAATGGCATGTCTGGCACACAGTGTTGGGGCAAGGGTCCATCTGACCACTGATACCTGGTCTGCAAAGCATGGTCAGGGCAGGTATATCACCTACACTGCGCACTGTGAAGCAGGCGTAACCCTTACACGTAACCCTTACACTACTTGATCGATACAACATCATACCTGATGTTTTAAAGCACGTTATTCCAAACAATTTAGGAATGTTAGGTGATTTATGCCCTTTATGGATTAAAACCAGACTCTGCATCAACTACGTAATTTTCCATGGGAGTTTTGCCATGGATCCCCCTCAGGCATGCCACAGTCCAGTTGTTAGTGCCCTTGAAACAACTTTGCCATTACTATTGTGGCCAGAAAGAGTCCCTGTGGGTTTTAAAATTTGCCTGCCTATTGAAGTCTATGGCGGTTCGCCCGGTTTGCCGGTTCACGAACTTTTGTGAAAGTTCGAGTTCTCCGTTCGCGAACCCAAATTTTTAGGTTTGCGGCATCACTACTCTTAACAGGTGCCAATTGGTAAAGCTCCACATTTTCACAGTTGAATTGTGCACTTCAGGCTAGCACAAACAATACAGAGCAGGTGTATATTTTTTCCAGTTTTTATAACAGTTTAACCCCTTCAGGACAGGGAATTTTAGAGAAAAACTTGCCTGGAGTCCTGGAGAAGTTTTAGCATTTTTTTACTATCATTCCATTTACATATGGCTTGTGCAGTCATAACACAAATGATTGTAAAAGCTTTTCTGGGAAGCAGTTGTTAATAGGGCACTCCTCCCTCATCAGTTTCAGTAGCGTATTGGCCCATCCCTCCCTCACCAAATACTTTTTTCTGTAGTGTAGGGAACCTTCCCCCCTCCAGCATTGCCCGCCTGCCTCCCTGCTTCCCTCGTATACCACCCACGTCAACACCGCAAGCCGATACAAACAGTGACGCAAAGTGTCACTGTCTGTATCTGTGAACTGCCTTCATATGGTAAAGGAAGAATGATCAGTTTTTCCTTAACATATGAATGCAGATGCCTTCTGCCTCTGCACTTCTCTGCCAAAGCTGAAAGCAAGGACCCCAGCATGAGCCAGACGATTGGACGTAGGTGCTACATCAACAGTATACACTAGTCAAAGTACTTTGTGACATAGTACTTACGCCCAAATGGCTTAAGGGTTTAAAAGTTACATAACATAGAAAGAAAAAGGCAACATGAATAATATAGAGCATTACAGCTGTCAAAGAGTCTTCAACATCACTGATCTGTGAATGTGCACGGCTTCTGTCACAGAGTGCAGGAATACCAAAGCTCCAAGATGGTGAAATCTAGAATGAAGATGTAAAATAAGAGACCATTTCTAAAGATGACTGCAAATACAGGAGAAAAACCAACAGCATGGTGAGAAATACCCATGCTGTTGAAGTTGTGCAGTTTATTGGATCCTAGTTTTTAAACAAATTTGTCAAGACCTGATCTACATTTTTTAATATTCCCAATCCCTGGGAAAAAAGATCATAATTCGAAGTATAAGTAATGAAGTTAATGAAGAGGATAGGATGGCACAGCTTACCTTCTAAATCAAATGTAATATATCTCCAATTCAATGAACCCCAATCAATTTTCACTTCTAATAATTTACATTTCCTGTAGGTCATCTCACACTTTAGAATCTATAAAAGATTGAACACAAAGCTAATAAGGGGATTGGAGAAATTAACCTATGAGGAGAGGCTAGCCAAACTGGGTCTGTTCTCTTTAGAAAAAAGGCGCTTGAGAGGTGACATGATTACTTTATATAAATATATTCAAGGCCCATATACAGAGATGGCAGAAGCTCTTTTTATTCCAAGAAAATTGGTTCTGACAAGAGGTCATAATTTAAGGTTGGAGGAAAGGAGATTTAATCTCCTGCAACGGAAACGTTTTTTCACTGTAAGAGCAATAAAATTGTGGAACTCATTACCAAAGGAGGTAGTTAATGCCAATACCATAGATACATTTAAAAATAGTCTGGATAAATTTCTGTATATAAACAAAATTCATGGATATGATTGCTAGTATTAAATGGGTCACATTTTAATGGGGTTTTTTAAGCTTAACTGGAGCTTTTTGTAAGTATTTTAGATTTGTATAGGTTGAACTCGATGGACTTCAGTCTTTTTTCAACCTTATCTACTATGTTACAAAGAATGAATCTATTATATTGTTGTAACATAGCACAGACCTGAGTAACCATCACCTAACTATAGTGAGTACAGTCGTTGTATATACTTTCTGGAATCATAAAAATGGCTTGAAGCTACTTTGCTTGCATTACAAAAAAAAAACATATCAACATGGACTTGTTCATTTTTAATATGTAGGTATTGATAGATTTTAATAAAGGCAATCAAGTCAAATTATACTTTATATACAAATAAATATATATTACAGCGCCTACACATGGAACATCACAAACTCACAAATTAGTTCTCTAATAGACCTAAAGTTATAAGATAAATACAGAGATGGGGAGCGCCTAATAAAGGCTGAAGTGAGTATACACAGATAAATAACTTATAGTAAAATATATAACAATTTAATATACATATAAAAAACACAGTATAACAGAAGGGTACCCAATGTTCAAAATTAAGTAATCAGAAAGTAAAAAAAAAAAGTAAGAAAAATAAAATAAGTCCAGAAAAAATTTGTTAAAAGAACGTGTCCGAAAAAATAAGTATATCCCAAAAAGATGTGTTAATCCAAATCCTATGCCAAAAAATGAAAATGAAAGGGGGATAAAGTGAAATAAATGTGAAGTGTCAACCCAAAATAAGGCAAAAAATATATATATATATATATATATATATATATATATATATATATATATATATATATATATAAAAATGTTAAGAACGATCCTCCTAGTGTGTACTCCAAATGTGATGTCTCTATATGTATAGAGAAAACCTATAAAAAGAAAAATAACATAGTGCAATAATGCTTATATAACCTATGAACACCAATAAATGATGAGGCTTACCAAATATCCTGGAAACTCGAGCAGTAAAAACAATCAACACGTTTTGGCCCAATACGGGGGCCTTTTTCAAGAGTGATTACAGCTCTTAATGACTCGGTTTAAATAGCCTATAATATCCAATCAGGAGCTCCGACCACTCCGCCAAATAATTGCCCTTACAGGATGTTTTAAGGTCTATATTTTTCTTCCATATTGACCTAAAATGGTAACTTCCTCTTATATTTCATTGATGTAACTCGCTATTTGTTTCAATAAGAAGTGATTGCAGCGTGATCGGCGTGTGAAATTTTATCAGTGGTTTATCAGTGATTCACGTCCGGGTGGGGGCAAAAGGGAATATGGGAATTGCAGTTATTAAGGACGTTAGTTCCTCATTATAGGAATTTGTAAAGTGGGCTATAGGTATATATCTACATATGTCTACATCACTTAGCCAGATCAGTGAAGAATTTTCTATATATATTTTACTATAAGCTATTTATCTGTGTATACTCACTTCAGCCTTTATTAGGCGCTCGCTATCTCTGAAGTTATCAAATTATATACTTTATCAGGCACTGGTAACTAAATTAAGTCAATAGTGCCAGGTCAGAAATGTTAAATATTCTTTCCTGAGCAGGTATAATTTGAGCAAAATGACCAGTGAAAACTACTGTAAATGGTACTGAACCCCTTGTAGACCAGCCCTTCTGGTCATGCAGGTGGATCGCTAATCAAACACTGTTTTCGGTGATCCCCTCACTACAGGCTGGGGATCATTGGTGGCCTAGTGTGCGGCACTCCCAGGCTTTATGGGAGTGCCAGTGACATCACAACATACTGTCAGGGTTTCACCCTGCTTTGTTTGCTATTTGCTTCTGGCTGCCATTTTACTTACCTCTCTCAATGAATCTGATGCAGAGTGTGTAAAGCTGCTCTCTCATCTGGGTGCCCTCTTATGGCCAAACTGGTGAACATCATCAGTATAAGACAGGTTTCAGTCCCAGGATTATGATGTCGCACTTATTATTTAAAGGGCCTCTGTTCAGTATGCTTCTGCCCTTGCGTTGTTTCAGACTTGTTTGTTAGTTCCTGTGTTCCAGTTCCTGTGTATTACCTGGCTTGTCTGACGTCCCTTCTGGTTCCTGATCCCTGGCTTTTTCCGGACTCTGCTGTTTTCCTAGTTCCTGATCCCGGCTCATCTGACTACTCACTTTGGCTCCTGACTCGGCTCGTCTGACTACCAACTCTGGCTTTGACTCCTGGCTTGTCATTTGGCTTGTGGACTTTTTATTATTTTTTGTTATTAATAAAGGTGCGATTATTTTTTCACTTCTCTTCTCAGTCTGACTCCTGGTACCCTGACATTACGCAAGGGCCATGAATCCTGACGGTGCTAATAATCCACTTTTACCCACTAGAATTTCCAAGATGGATGAACAGGATCACCGCTTGGATCAATTTGCACTAGCCCTGCAAACCCTTCTGATTCGCACTGCACATTTGAATCAGAGTGTCCCACAAGTTATGGCTGCTCCTGTTTCCGCTGCTGCACCTAGTCCTACCAGGAGCATGTGTGGTTCTGCACCTCTGCCTGATCAATTTGGAGGCGATCCTAATCAGTGCAGAGGGTTTTTGAACCAGGTGGGCATTTATTTTGATATGTTACCTCAGGTGTTTCCCTCTGACAGAGCTAAGGTGGGATTTCTCATTTCTTTACTCTCTGACACAGCTCTTGCTTGGGCTAATCCCTTGTGGGAGACTAATAAACCAGTGATTTCAAATTACCCTGAATTTGTGGCCTCCTTTCGAAAGTGTATTTGATGTTCCGGTCAAACAGCAAAGGAAAGGTGGTACTTACCAATCACGGGGGTCCGTGCTTTCAAGCTGCGTTCTCTTCAGCGTAGGCACTCAGCTATACAGTTCCGGCTGCTATTCCTGGAGCCCAGTGAGACACACCTCCATTGCCAGCGCACACTGCAAACAAATGTATCCAAAAGTACTTACAGACTTTACAGGAGACAAGCATAAGGTCAGGGTCACAGCAAAAAAGACCGCAGGCATGTTTCGTGTGGTGCTGCACGCTTGATCACTGCTCAGCTTATGGAGTTGAGGCTCCTTTTTGTTTTTAACTTGTGCCCCAATTAAATTTCCAACTTTTTACTTATACTGCGGTTGGTGATCTGTGTTTTTTCTTTATGGACATTTTATCACTGTTTGTCTGCTTGGCTCCTGCGAAGCCCAGAAGTACATTTGGATACATTTATTTGATGTTCTGGCTCGCTCCTCCTCTGCTGCTAAAAGACTCATGTCCATTCAGCAAGGTATGAGATCTGTTGCTCAGTATGCAGAGGTAGGTTGGAACAATTAAGCTCTTGTTCCCACATTTTTTCATGGGCTCTCTGATGCAATTAAAGACAAAGTTGCTGCCAGAGATTTACCAGAGTATCTCAAGACATTGGTGTCTTTTTTAATCCTAATTGAAATCAGACTCAGAGAGAGGCCCTCTTTCAAGGAGCGCTTGCGGAAGCATCCTGTTCAGTTGTCTCCTACGTGTTAGTTTCCACCCATGCCTCTCTCTCCTTCCATGCCTCCTGGTTCCGAGTCACCAGATACTGCTGAGCCAATGCAGTTGGGATTCACGCGTCTCTCCGCGGCGGAGAGGGCCTTTAGGAGGAGGGAGGGGCTCTGCCTCTATAGTGAGTTACAGGGCCACCTTTTAAAGTCTTGTCCTACACCGCCGGGAAACCTAAGGAACTGTTAGGGGCAGACCTTGGGTAGTTTATCATAGTCCCCGGAACCGCTAAAAGAGAAACCTTTGGTCACGGTTGTCCTTTCCTGGGTGGACTCCTTCATAATCACCCAGGCTCTTGTTGACTCTGGTGCTGCGGGCTATTTCATTGACAGTGTTTTTTATATAAAAAAGCACTCCATTCCTGTATTGCCTCAGTCCGTTCTGCTTGCTATTGAGGCCATTGATGGCAGGCCTCTTCAGCCCGCACTCGTTACTCACAAAACCGCTCCATTATCCATGGCTTTTGGGGCTCTCCATTTTGAACCCCTCCAGTTCCAGGTTATAAACTCTCCGTATTTTCCGGTTGCTCTGGGTTATCCCTGGCTCCAAAAGCACAATCCCAGTCTCGACTGGCGCAGGTTCAAAATGTTGTCATGGTCTCCGCAATGTATTTCCACTTGTCTTCGGAAACCAGTCAAGGTATTGTGCACTTCTTCGGTATCTCAATTGTCAGAGGAGTACCAAGAGTTCCTAGATGTTTTTGACAAGGTGCGTGCTGGTACGTTGCCTCTTCACTGGTCTTATGATTGTGCCATAGACCTGCAACCCTGAGCCATTCCTCCTCAGGGCTGTGTTGCTGAGAATTGTGCTATGGAGGAGTATGTTGGCGATGCTCTGTCACGGGGGATCATTCGCAATTCCTGCTCTCCTGCAGGGGCTGGCTTCTTTTTTGTGAAGAAAAAGGGTGGCGAGTTAAAACCATGCATCGATTATAGGGGTCTTAATCATCTTACCATTAAGAATGCTTACCCTATTTTGCTCATTACGGAACTCTTTGACCACCTCAAGGGAGCTGCGGTCTTTTCTAAACTTGATTTGAGAGGAGCGTACAATCTCGTTAGGATCAAGGAGGGCCACGAATGGAAAACAGCATTTAACACCAGGAGCGGGCATTATGAATATCTTGTAATGCCTTTTGGTCTGTGTAATGCTCCTGCTGTTTTCCAGGAATTTATTAATGATGTCCTACGAGATATATTGCAACAGTGTGTTGTGGGGTTCTTAGACGACATCCTCCTACACTCACCCACACGTGAGGCTCATCGTTCTGATGTCACACCGGTACTTCAGAGACTATGTGAGAACGACCTGTTTTGTAAACTCGAGAAATGTGAGTTCCATCAGACTCAAATAACTTTCCTAGGTTATGTAATCTCCATTGCAGGGTTCTCCATGGATCCTGACAAGTTGTTTGCAGTTCTGCAGTGGCCTCGCCCCCAGTTGGTCTTCTGTCTATTCAACGTTTTTTGGGCTTCGCCAATTACTATAGAAAGTTTATTAAAAACTTTTTTTTCATTGGTCAAACCTATCACAGGCATGACCCGTAAAGAGAATGATCCAATCTATTGGTCACCTACTGCCATTAAGGCCTTTGAGAGTGTTAAGGCTGCCTTTGCTGCTGCTCCAGTTCTGGCTCATCCTAACCCTTTCCTTCCTTCCATTCTTGAGGTTGAGACTGGAGTAGGTGCCCTCTTGTCTAAAAGTCCTACGCCTGATGGTTCCTTGCATCCGTGCAGTTTCTTCTCTAAGAAATTGTCTCCAGCGGAGTGCAATTATGAAATTGCCGACAGGGAATTACTGTGTGATGATATGTTTTAATCTTTTGAACTTTGTGCAGTGGAACTCAGCTACTGATTATTTATGTTGTGATTGTATCACAGAAGTAAAGGTACACACTATGGAGAAGTATTAGCCTTGTTACTTAGTGAAGTTGATGGTTACACTTGATTTCTATCAAGTGCACAGCAGAGAACTGTGACAATGATACTATACACAATTAGGTAAGGAAAGCTGAAAACGGTTGTAAGAGACTTGTATTGCTCCAGCTGCAGTACAGGCTTTGTTTATCTAATGTATTAGTTTGCTCTTAACTGAGAGTTCATTACTGAATACACTTCATGCTTTTCTTCCACAATTGCTGTTACCTGCTTTAGGGCCTGGTGCTCTGGAGGTGTTGCTGAGGTCTGTGTTAGCGGATCCTCTGTTACCGGAGGATGCGTGACATCACAGGGGGTGTGGTAATTCCACAAACAGATCTTTTTCCTTTGAAATCACTAGCAGTCCCACTGTATCCTTACAGGAAGAGGTCTGTCTCTTTGCTTTGAATCAGTTTCCTCGGTAATGCTGAAGTCTGTGGCAATAAAAGTTGCAAGTCAATGGTGAGTCCGTTTTAGCTTGGTATAGCTGGATATTCTCAATATGAGCTTAATAGGTATGCAGGAGAAGGTTATATCGTCTCTTTGAAGACTCAGGAGTTAGGGGGTTAGTTTAGTTTCCCAAGAGAGTTATCCTCTGATAAGAGACTCTGTGCAAGCAGTTGCAATGTCTTACTACTACAAAATACTAAGCACCAGGTTGAGGGTGCGGCTGAGATTTATAGAAAAGGTAGGCAGGACTTCAGAATTAAAGGAACAGTATCAGGTGGAAAACAGGTAATGCTGCAGAACCCTGACATACTGGCACTCAAGGAATGGAGGCATCTTCTCGAGGGTGCTAGCATACCAGTGCTCATTCTTACTGACCACAAGAATTTAACTTATCTATCCAAAGCAAAACGTTTGTCGCCCCGTCAGGCCTGATGGGCGCTATTCTTGTCTCTGTTTAATTATGTGCTCTCCTACCTGCCTGGTAGTAAGAATGTTAGGGCTGATGACCTCTCTCGACAATTTTCACCTCTGTCCAAGGAGGAGTCTGTACCCCAGTTATACCTCCTGACCATATTTTGGCCACCAGACATACTAATTTGACTTCTCCCTTGGGGGAGGAGATCCTGGCTGCACAAACCAATGCACCTGATGAGAAACCTAGTAGTTAGTGCTTTGTACCCGAGAATCCTTGAACTAAACTATTGCACACTTACCACTATACTAAAGCCGCAGATCACCCAGGCAAGAACCAAATGATTGCTGATGTTGCTGCGTATGTTGCCTCTTGCTCAGTCTGTGGACAGAACAAGACTCCTCTGCATCTTCATGTGGGTCTTCTCCAACCAATTGCTAATGGTGAGTGTCCTTGGCCACATCTTTCAATGGACTTCATTGTCGAACTCCCTGTTTCCAATGGCAATACTGTTATCCTAAGGGTGGTTGACCATTTTTCTAAAATGTCACATTGCATTCCCTTGAAGAAGCTGCCTACCACTCAGGAGCTTGCTTCAATTTTTGCCGGGGGTCTTCGGTTTACATGGGTTACCCAAGGAGATAGTCTAGGACTGGGGTAGCCAGTTTGTCTCCAGATTTTGCCGCTCCTTTTGTGTTCAAATGTGGATCCAGCTTTCCTTCTCCTCGGCATATCACCCTCAATCCAATGGGGCTGTGGAACAATCCAATCAAGCTCTGGAACAGTTCATCTATTGCTATGTCTCAGATCACCACAACAATTGTTCTGAACTGTTACCTTGGGCAGAGTTCACTCATGATAGTGCTATTAATGCTTATTATTTAAAGGGCCTCTGTTCAGTATGCTTGTGCCCTTGTGTTGTCTCAGACTTGTTTGTTAGTTCCTGTGTTCCAGTTCCTGTGTATTACCTTGCTTGTCTGACGTCCCTTCTGGTTCCTTATCCCTGGCTTGTTCCTGACTCTGCTGTTTTCCTAGTTCCTGATCCCGTCTCGTCTGACTACTAGCTTTGGCTCCTAACTCGGCTCGTCTGACTACAAGCTCTGGCTTTGACCCCTGGCTTGTAATTGGGCTTGTGGACTGTTTATTATTGTTTGTTATTAATAAAGGTGTGATTATTTTTGCACTTCTAGTCTCAGTCTGATTCCTGGTACCCTGACACATACGAGGCTGAACAAGGATGCACCTGTAGCTGCAAGGGAACTGGATGGGGGAAAGATTTCAAACCCTCTATCTCAGTTCCCTTAGCAGTTAGAAACCTCCAAGACCCCAGATTTGAAAGAGAATTGTCTTGGAGCAGTGCCACACAATAGATCTTATAAAAATAAAGTAAAAAAAAAAACATATGGGGACATGCTTGGGGTAGGGGATATTGCATTATCAGTGCTACGGAATTTTGCCACTATAAAAAATAAATGATAATAATAATGATTATATGCACAATAAAAAGTGGTATGTCTAGAGACCCCTAATAAACTTTATTTTATAGTAGAGAAGTCCCTCTCTTAAAAAAATATTTGAATTTTGTCTGCAATGTCATGTGATCATTTAACACCTTGCAAAAAAATGCTTTTATGTCTGGGCCTCTATAATCTATATTATAAACCTCAAAAGCCTGTATGGGCCCCTATTTTACATGTGGCTATCCTTGATAACAATTTAGGCAGGAGATCACAGTAACAGCAGTGGTCACCTGGTCATTTTCAATATTATTTACTAAAATCTAGGCAAAAATATACGTTACTTATAGTTTTTGCCGCAGCTATCACACATGCCATGACATATAAATATAATAATGGCATTTTGTGAATCTGCTGGACCTGCTGAAAAAAAAAATATAATTTGTGTGGGACACTCACTGAAATTTGACTTACAATTGGGTTTAAATGTGGGTAGCAAAAAAAGCTCAAAATTGGCTCAGCACTGGGTGTAAAAAGTCTTAGCAGCGAAAGAGTTAAGAACATGAAGTTAAATGTGGAATGTGACAGATCATTGCAAGAAGGTGGCCTTTTCTTTTAACAACATACAATAGGACCACATGAAAATGTATATAAAGCTTGGCTAAAGTCTAAAAAAAATTGGCAGAATGCTAAGAAAAAACACTAAAAAGCTAATGTGACTTCATCACCACTAAAGATTAAAACAAAATGCTATTATGTTATTAAAAATAGTGTCAGAATGACATTACGCACTTTTTTGTTTCTCTAAAACTCTGACTTTCATATATTTCAAATGTATACACCTTTTTTCTGTGACCTAATTTTCTTATTTGCTGCTGACTTTTTTCAGAAAGTTTGCAAAAAAATTACCATAGATTTTGTTTTAAGATTAAGATTTAGGTGTGAAGAACACTGCTGATTTTATGATAGGGATATTTCTAGATTTGTCAATTCCATTGCTGCAAAACTTAAGAAGTTTTCTATATAGGTCATAAAATGTATATAGAATTTGGACGGTTCTGATTTGTTTCTTTTAATTTATCTCACTATTTTTTTTTTTAGTTATTTCTACACTTCTTTCAGTAATGCCAAAAAAGAGGATCCAGCCAGTGGTATAAAAAAAAGGTAAATTAAAAATTATCTTCTCAGATTTGTGTGTTTGATTGAAAAGTTAAAGGATTAGAAAAACTTTTATTTAAGTGTCATAAAACAAATTTTCAATTTTTGTTTATTAAATTTGATACATTCTCTTGGTATCCTGTGTTGAAGGAGCAACAATGCACTACTGGGAGCTAGCTGAACACTTCAGGTGAGCCAATGACAAGAGGCATATATGTGCAGCCACCAGAAGCTAGTTCCCAGTAGTGCATTTGCACCTCCTGGTCCTAAATATATATGTTTTTTTAAGAAAATATACAGAAAGAATAAAGCAATCTACAATACATAAAAAATAATAAAAGGAGTGTGAGGGAAGGGGAAATACGCTACAGAAAAAATTTGGGGTGGGGGTCCCTAAACAATGATCGCGAGAGGAGGAGAGGTGGGGCGACCACTACACTACAGAAAATAAAAAATAAAAATCTTTAAAAAAAACAAACAAACAGTATATTGTCATTTAATAGGTACTGGCAGACATCCTAGTTACAGGGGGGAGGGTTAGAGAGCTGTTTGGAAGGGATCAGGGAAGTCGGGGGGTAAGGAGGGATCCTACACGGCAGAAAGAAAAAAAAGAGTATAAAAGCTTAATATTGGCAGACTGTCTGCCAGTTTCTAAGATGGTGGTGACCAGTGGGGGAAGAGAGAGGGAAGAGAGCTGTTTTGGAGGGATCAAGTAGGGATCAGGTGGGTGGGAGGTGTCAGGTGGGAGGGTAATCTCTACACTAAAGCTAAAAATTACCTAATTAACCCATTCACTGCCAGGAATAATAGAAGTGTGGTGCGCAGCTGCGATTAGCGGCCTTTTAATTACTAAAATCCAATAGCAAAGCCATATATGCCTGCTATTTCTGAATAAAGGGGATCCAGAGAAGTTATTACAATCATTTGTGCCACGATTGCACAAGCAGCATGTAAATAATTTCAGTGAGAAACCCAAAGTTTGTGACAAAGTTAACTATTTTCTTTATATAATCGCATTTAGTGGTAAAATGGTGGCATAAAATATACCAAAATGGGTCTAGATCAATACCTTGAGTTGTCTGTTTAAAAAAAATATGTAGTTTTGACAGGTAAATAGAAAAAAAACAAGGCTCTATTTTTGTTCAAATGGAGTGACAGAAAAAAATGCTAAAAATTCTCTAGTATTTTTGGCAAGTTCTTCTCTGAAAGTCCCGGTAGTGAAGGGTCTTAAATTACAAGTGGAGACCAAAAATATTAATGCTATTATGCATAAACATCACTCAAGGGCAATCAATAGTGCTTCTATGTTTGAGCTCATATTACACGTGCAAAGTTAATTTTTACAACTCGAGTGTTAGTCTAGTGCACAATAGCATCTCCATGGCAGATAGCAGAGGGTATGCTAAATCCCTCACATAAAATTTATTTCAGATATTGCTCGAGCACTAAGCCAAGAGTGCGCTAAGCCGATGTTGTGCAAGTAATGGAGTTCTTTATGCATTTTCGTACTATTCATAACAATGGTTTACTTGAAGTCTTAAAAGGCACTAAATTTTACAGTGGGATTTTGAATTGAGCTTGAGAGCAACACTTAACTCACCACTTGTAATACGCAATGAGCACACTAATATTGTTCCCTGCACTAAATATATAAGCTATGCTTAAACAATTGTGGGACACATTAAGATGTCTTGGTTTAAATATTTAACCATTCTACTTGTAATACTAGAGTATGGGCTCCATTAACTAAGCAGAGATTGCTTCTTCAGAGGCACATAATTTCAGGCTCGCCTGAAACGATAGCCAAGTAGCAGCACCTAAGAGTTGGTGAATTTTAATCATCCCAACCCAATACAGGGCTAGATTATGGGTGGAGCGCACATTAGAAGTAAACTTTTTGCCCTTGTCAGCTTGTGCTCATATTACGAGTTGAAAGCAAACTGTTTTTGCTCTCACGCAAACCCAACAAGAGCAAAAAGCAGAAGTTAAAATATTGCGTGCACATTCACATATTCCCCTATAGAAGTCAAAGGAGGAAAAAAAGTGGGAAAAAATACCCCAGTCTCACGCAAACCTGATTGCAAATTTTTATTTAACAGTCCAATGTTCTGCATATAACAGAATATGTTCTGTTTATTCATAAATACACATTTCTACAATATACAGTATCTCACAAAAGTGAGTACACCCCTCACATTTTTGTAAATATTTTATTATATCGTTTCATGTGACAACACTGAAGAAATGACACTTTGCTACAATATAAAGTAGTGAGTGTACAGCCTGTATAACAGTGTAAATTTGCTGTCCCCTCAAAATAACTCAACATATAGCCATTAATGTCTAAACCGTTGGCAACAAAAGTGAGTACAACTGGGCCCAAAGTGTCAATATTTTGTGTGGCCACTATTATTTTCCAGCACTGCTTTAACTCTCTTGGGCATGGAGTTCCCCAGAGCTTCACAGGTTGCCACTGGAGTCCTCTTCCACTCCTCCATGATGACATCACGGAGCTGGTGGATGTTATAGACCTTGCACTCCCCCACCTTCCATTTGAGGATGACCCACAGATGCTCAATAGGATTTAGGTCTGGAGACATGCTTGGCCAGTCCATTACCTTTACACTCAGCTTCTTTAGCAAGGCAGTGGTCATCTTGGAGATGTGTTTGGGGTCGTTATCATGTTGGAATTCTGCCATGCGGCCCAGTCTCTGAAGGGAGGGGATCATGCTCTGCTTCAGTATGTCACGGTACATGTTGGTATTCATGGTTCCCTCAATGAACTGTAGCTCCTCAGTGCCGGCAGCACTCATGCAGGCCCAGACCATAACACTCCCACCACCATGCTTGACTGTAGGCAAGACACACTTGTCTTTGTAGTCCTTACCTGGTTGCCGCCACACACGCTTTACACCATCTCAACCAAATACGTTTATCTTGGTCTCATCAGACCACAGGACATGGTTCCAGTAATCCATGTACTTAGTCTGCTTGTCTTCAGCAGACTGTTTGCAGGCTTTCTTGTGCATCATCTTTAGAAGAGGCTTCCTTTTGGGACAACAGCCATGCAGAACAATTTGATGCAGTGCATGGCGTATGGTCTGAGCACTGACAGACTGACCCCCACCCCTTCAACCTCTGCAGCAATTCTGGCAGCACTCATACATCTTTTTCCCAAAGACAACCTCTGGATATGACGCTGAGCACATGCACTCAACTTCTTTGGTCAACCATGGCGAGGCCTGTACTGAGTGGACCTGTCCTGTGAAACCGCTGTATGGTCTTGCCCACTGTGTTGCAGCTCAGAGTCAGTTTCAGGATCTTGTCAATCTTCTTTATGTAGAGCAACAATTCTTTTTTTCCTCAAATATGTCAATATAAACCCTACATCTAAATACCCCTAATCTGCTGCCCCTGACATCACTGACACCTGCATACAGTTATTAACCCCTAATCTGCCGCTTCCGATATCGCCACTACCTAAATAAAATTATTAACCCCTAATCTGCCGCTCCCGATATCACAGCCACTATACTACATTTATTAACCCCTAAACCGCCAGCCCCCCGCATCGCAACAAGCTAAATTAAACTATATTAACCCCTAAACCTAACCCTAACACCCCCTAACTGTAACATAATAAAAATATAGCTAAATTAAATGTACACGTATTAAGTAAATAAACCTATTAACCGCTAAACCACCAGCCCCAAACATCGCAACAAGCTAAGTTAAACTATATTAACCCCTAAACCTAACCCTAACGTAACCCTAACCCTAAACCCCCTAACTTTAACATAATTAAAATAGATCTAAATTAAATTTACTATTATTAACTAAATAATTCCTATTTAAAACTAAATACATACTTACCTGTGAAATAAAACCTAAGCTAGCTACAATATAACTAATAGTTACATTGTAGCTAGCTTAGGTTTTATTTTTTATTTCACAGGTAAGTTTGTATTTATTTTAACTAGGTAGACTAGTTAGAAAATAGTTATTAACTACATAGTTAAAATAAATACAAACTTACCTGTGAAATAAAACCTAACCTGTCTTACACTAAAACCTAACATTACCAAAAATAAAAAAAACCTACCATTACAAAGAATAAAAAAACCTATCATTACAAAAAAAAACAAAATTATCAACAACAAAAAAGATTAATCCTTGTCAGCTTGTGCTCATATTACGAGTTGAAAGCAAACTGTTTTTGCTCTCACGCAAACCCAACAAGAGCAAAAAGCAGAAGTTAAAATATTGCGTGCACATTCACATATTCCCCTATAGAAGTCAAAGGAGGAAAAAAAGTGGGAAAAAATACCCCAGTCTCACGCAAACCTGATTGCAAATTTTTATTTAACAGTCCAATGTTCTGCATATAACAGAATATGTTCTGTTTATTCATAAATA
This sequence comes from Bombina bombina, assembly GCF_027579735.1. Lineage (NCBI taxonomy): Eukaryota > Metazoa > Chordata > Amphibia > Anura > Bombinatoridae > Bombina > Bombina bombina. The sequence continues at coordinate 649,403,096 of NC_069502.1, read as the reverse complement.
CACATTTCTACAATATACAGTATCTCACAAAAGTGAGTACACCCCTCACATTTTTGTAAATATTTTATTATATCGTTTCATGTGACAACACTGAAGAAATGACACTTTGCTACAATATAAAGTAGTGAGTGTACAGCCTGTATAACAGTGTAAATTTGCTGTCCCCTCAAAATAACTCAACATATAGCCATTAATGTCTAAACCGTTGGCAACAAAAGTGAGTACAACTGGGCCCAAAGTGTCAATATTTTGTGTGGCCACTATTATTTTCCAGCACTGCTTTAACTCTCTTGGGCATGGAGTTCCCCAGAGCTTCACAGGTTGCCACTGGAGTCCTCTTCCACTCCTCCATGATGACATCACGGAGCTGGTGGATGTTATAGACCTTGCACTCCCCCACCTTCCGTTTGAGGATGACCCACAGATGCTCAATAGGATTTAGGTCTGGAGACATGCTTGGCCAGCCCATTACCTTTACCCTCAGCTTCTTTAGCAAGGCAGTGGTCATCTTGGAGATGTGTTTGGGGTCGTTATCATGTTGGAATTCTGCCATGCGGCCCAGTCTCTGAAGGGAGGGGATCATGCTCTGCTTCAGTATGTCACGGTACATGTTGGTATTCATGGTTCCCTCAATGAACTGTAGCTCCTCAGTGCCGGCAGCACTCATGCAGGCCCAAACCATAACACTCCCACCACCATGCTTGACTGTAGGCAAGACACACTTGTCTTTGTAGTCCTTACCTGGTTGCCGCCACACACGCTTTACACCATCTCAACCAAATACGTTTATCTTGGTCTCATCAGACCACAGGACATGGTTCCAGTAATCCATGTACTTAGTCTGCTTGTCTTCAGCAGACTGTTTGCAGGCTTTCTTGTGCATCATCTTTAGAAGAGGCTTCCTTTTGGGACAACAGCCATGCAGAACAATTTGATGCAGTGCATGGCGTATGGTCTGAGCACTGACAGACTGACCCCCACCCCTTCAACCTCTGCAGCAATTCTGGCAGCACTCATACATCTTTTTCCCAAAGACAACCTCTGGATATGATGCTGAGCACATGCACTCAACTTCTTTGGTCAACCATGGCGAGGCCTGTACTGAGTGGACCTGTCCTGTGAAACCGCTGTATGGTCTTGCCCACTGTGTTGCAGCTCAGAGTCAGTTTCAGGATCTTGTCAATCTTCTTTATGTAGAGCAACAATTCTTTTTTTCCTCAAATATGTCAATATAAACCCTACATCTAAATACCCCTAATCTGCTGCCCCTGACATCACTGACACCTGCATACAGTTATTAACCCCTAATCTGCCGCTTTCGATATCGCCACTACCTAAATAAAATTATTAACCCCTAATCTTCCGCTCCCGATATCACAGCCACTATACTACATTTATTAACCCCTAAACCGCCAGCCCCCCGCATCGCAACAAGCTAAATTAAACTATATTAACCCCTAAACCTAACCCTAACACCCCCTAACTGTAACATAATAAAAATATAGCTAAATTAAATGTACACGTATTAAGTAAATAAACCTATTAACCGCTAAACCACCAGCCCCAAACATCGCAACAAGCTAAGTTAAACTATATTAACCCCTAAACCTAACCCTAACGTAACCCTAACCCTAAACCCCCTAACTTTAACATAATTAAAATAGATCTAAATTAAATTTACTATTATTAACTAAATAATTCCTATTTAAAACTAAATACATACTTACCTGTGAAATAAAACCTAAGCTAGCTACAATATAACTAATAGTTACATTGTAGCTAGCTTAGGTTTTATTTTTTATTTCACAGGTAAGTTTGTATTTATTTTAACTAGGTAGACTAGTTAGAAAATAGTTATTAACTACATAGTTAAAATAAATACAAACTTACCTGTGAAATAAAACCTAACCTGTCTTACACTAAAACCTAACATTACCAAAAATAAAAAAAACCTACCATTACAAAGAATAAAAAAACCTATCATTACAAAAAAAAACAAAATTATCAACAACAAAAAAGATTAATCCTATTCTAATACCCTTTTAAAAAAAACGCCCCAAAATAAAAAAACCCTACTCTAGAAAACACTACCAAGGGCCCTTAAAAGGGCCTTTTGTAGGGCATTGCCCTGAGATAACAAGCTTTTTTACTTTAATAAAAAAACACCCCCTAAATATATACATTACACAAAATAACAAACAAATTATCAAAAATAAAAAAGAATTACACCTAATATAATAGCCCTATCAAAATAAAAAAGCCCACCCAAAATAAAAATAAAAACTAGCCGACAATAAACTACCAATGGCCCTTAAAAGGGCCTTTTGTGGGGCACTGCCCCAAAGATATCAGCTCTTTTACCTGTAAAAAAATACAAACACCCCAACAGTAAAACCCACCACTCCCACAACCAACCCCCCAAATAAAAACCCTAACTCTAAAATAACCTAAGCTACCCATTGCCCTGAAAGGGCATTTGTATGGGCATTGCCCTTTAAAGGGCATTTATCTCTTTTACTGCCCGGACCATAAGCTAAAAAAAAAACACCCAAAAAACTCTTAAAAAAAAAACTAACACTAACCCCAAGACGATCCACTTACAATTGTTGAAGTCCCGCTTGAAGGATCCATCCAGCCGGCGAAGTTCTCATCCATGCGGCAAGAAGTCTTCATCCAGACGGCCTCTTCTATCTTCATCCAGCCGGCGAAGTCCTCATCCATGCGGCAAGAAGTCTTCATCCAGGCGGCCCCTTCGATCTTCACCCAGCCGGCGCGGAGCGAGTCCATCCTGAAGACATCCAACGCGGAGCTCCTCTTCGTACGGTCCCATATTGGCTATTCAAATAAGCCAATAGGATTTAAGCACCTCTCATTCTATTGGCTAATTCAAATTAGCCAATAGAATGAGGACTGCTTAAATCCTATTGGCTGATTTGAATAGCCAATATGATTTTAGCAGCCCTAATTCCTATTGGCTGATTCAAATCTTTCAGCCAATATGAATGCAAGGGACGCCATCTTGGATGACGTCACTTGCATTGAAGTTCCAGTTTACGGAGGAGACCGTATGAAGAGTAGGTTCCGCGCCGGATATCTTCAGGATGGACCCGCTCTGCGCTGGTTGGAGGAAAATCGAAGAGACTGTCTGGATGAAGACTTCTTGCTGCATGGATGTGGACTTCGCCAGCTGGATGAAGATAGAAGAGGACGTTTGCATGAAGACTTCTTGCCGCATGGATGAGGACTTCGCCGGCTGGATGGATCCTTCAAGTGGACTTTAACAACTGTAAGTTGGAGTTAGTGTTAGTTTTTTTTAAGGTTTATTTGGGTGGTTTTTTTTATTTTAGGGTCTGGGCAGTAAAAGAGCTAAATGCCCTTTAAAGGGCAATGCCCATACAAATGCCCTTTCAGGTAAATGGGTAGCTTAGGTTATTTTAGAGTTAGGGTTTTTATTTGGGGGGTTGGTTGTGGGGGTGGTGGGTTTTACTGTGTGGGGTGTTTGTATTTTTTTTACAGGTAAAAGAGCTGATATCTTTGGGGCAATGCCCCACAAAAGGCCCTTTTAAGGGCCATTGGTAGTTTATTGTAGGCTAGGGATTTTTTATTTTGATAGGGCTATTAGATTAGGTGTAATTCTTTTTTATTTTTGATAATTTGTTTGTTATTTTTCGTAATTTAGTGTTTGCTTTTTTTTGTAATTTAGTTTTTTGTAGGTAGATACTAAGTGTTAGGATTTTTTACTGGTGGTTTAGTTTTATTTAATTGGTAGTTAGTTTAATTTTAGTTTAATAATTATAATAGTTTAATTGCTAGTTTAAAAAAAATAATAATTTGACAGGTAAGTTTTAATTTAATTTAAGATAGGGAAATTGTAATTTTAATATAAAGTTAGGTGGTCGTTAGGTTTAGGGGTTACTAGTTTAAATTAGTTTATTTTGTTGTGGGGGGCTTTCGGTTTAGGGGTTAATAGTTTATTTTAGTATATTTTGTTGTGGGGGGCTTGAGGTTTAGGAGTTAATACGTTTATTATAGTGTCGGTGTGGGCGGACGGAAGATTAGGGGTTAATAATATTTAAATAGTGTTTTTGATGCAGGAGGACGGCGGTGTAGGGGTTAATAACTTTAGTATAGTGGTGACGATAGGAAAAGGAGTTAATAAAAAAATTTAGTGGCGGTGATATCGGGAGCAGCAGATTAGGGGTTAATACATTTATTATGCGTGAGGGCCTCGGTTTAGGGTTAATAGGTAGTTTATGTGTGTTAGTATACTTTGTAGAAGTTTAGTTATGAGTTTTATGTTACAGCTTTGTAGCGTAAAACTCATAACTACTGACTTTAGATGGTGTTACGGATCTTGTGGTTTTAGGCTGTAACGCTCACTTTTTAACCTCACCGCAAAACTCGTAATAGCAGCTCTATGGGAATCCCATGAAAATACGTCATTTTTACATGTGCGGTACTGACGTAGCGTTACAGGCTAAAAGGTGTACGGTACACCTATACCAACAAGACTTGTAATGGCCGCAGTGCTATTTTAACGCTGAAAATACCATATTTTCATCGTTACAAGTCGCAACGCAAAACTTGTAATCTAGCTGACTGTAAGTTCTAATAGGAACAGAGATTTTGTTTTTGTGGGCTCTATTCCAAACCAACAGTCATGTGAATTGTTTAGCATGCAAATTCACAAGGTGGCCAAATTCAAGGCTATTCACTTTTTCTGTGGTTTCCTATTGCAATTTGTACTATGTTTAAAGGAACAGTAAACACTTTAAGATACATATATACCATTTTTAGTTATGCTCAGTAACACAACTTTGCAACATACTTTCATTATTTATTTTCCCCATTTTCGTGTAATTTAGTTCTGAAAATCATGGATTTTCTAAGCCTCACAGCTGGAAATGCACATCTCAGACTTTTCAAGGATAACCTTGGTATTTATTTTATGTCAGGTGGACATGATTTGTGGTAGCGAAACATGTCTGCCAGACCTCACTATGAGCAGACAGCATTTAACATTGCACAAGCATTGCACAATAAATGTTTGTGCAATGCTGCCCCCTGCTCGCTGGCAACCAAATGGCCACTTGCAGGGGCTGTCAATAATGCTGATTGGATCTTTAAGACTGCTGCTTCTTAACCTACATTTCAGGTGAACCAGAAACAATGGGACTCCAAAGCATCTATCACTGCTTAGTAAATGGACCCTATGACTGGCTAGCCTTGTGGTCTGCAGACTCAAGCATGCATTGGGTCCTCCAAATAAGACACATAGTAGGTGGAGTATGGCTATTGAAAGCAATTGCAGCAAACACAATATGAATTTATTTTAAAAATGTTTTTTCTACAGCAACACAACAGAAATGTATTGTAAATAGAAGGTTTTTACTGCCTCTTTAACTCTTCCAATATTAAACATGGAAAAAATTTGATTGCAGTATTCAAATCTCTTAGAAACACTTTATTTTCTCGCAGATTTTGCACAAAAAATTAGAGATTTATATTTCTATAGCCTTGACCTCTTAAAAATCCACTTTAACCTGTTTCACACAGTATGTGTCAGCTTGGTATGCTCTCAATTCTCTGTTTAAAAAAGAACATTTTCTTCTTCACAATGTCAGTAAGCTAATGCAGGGATACACACACAGATGCAATTATAGACACAAACACAGGCATAGATAGACACACACATACTGGGATACACAAGCACACACAGGAAAGGATAGACACACACAGGCTGGGATACACAAGCACACACAGGCATAGCTAGACACACACAGGCTGGGATACACAAGCACACACAGGAAAGGATAGACACACACAGGCTGGGATACACAAGCACACACAGGCATAGCTAGACACACACAGGCTGGGATACACAAGCACACACAGGAATGGATAGACACACACAGGTTCAGTGGCGTAAATGATGTCTGGATTGTTTCCTTTAACACATAACATTACATTTGTTTTATCCACAAACTTGCTTTTTTTTAAGGCCACTGTTAGGTGTTGGCATCAAAAGATCAACTGCTATATTACTTTTGGGCAGAACAAATATGCCTGGAACATACCTCCCAACATTTGAAATGGCCAAAGAGGGACACTTTTCTCCCCGTTAACAGAGCTCCGCTTACCCCCCCCCCCCTCCCAGGTACTATACAGGACACACATATCACATATTTACACACGTACATACATGGTTACATACATACATATTCATACACACATTTACACACACACATACATGGTTACATACATACATATTCATAGACACATTTACATGCACACATACATACACACATTTTTACACACACATGCACACTCTGAGATCAGCCTTTCTCAGTAGCCTATAAACATATAACAATACAGAGCTGCTATTCTGCCTCAGTCACACACATAACCCCCTCCCTGCACATACACACACGCTCACACATTTATACACATACATACTAGGTTACTATAATATATTGTTTTGTTATTCTACTTTTAATTTTACGCAGTTTTGAGGTTTATGAAAGCTTTTATCAGTTTAAAAACCCACATAAGAGTTATATCACTGTAATGCTAAATAAATGCAATACACTGCATAAAGCAGGGAGACATGCTCTAAAGATTATAGACTAAAAAATGTATGTTAAATAAACCAAGACAACAAATTAGAATAAGAAAGAGAACCTGTCCATAGGGGAAGAGAACAAAAAATGTGGCTGAGGAAGGTCTCCTTTGAAATATAATAAATATATCTGCTGGGTATAGGAGGATTTTGTCTTGACTAGTGAATGCCTATGAGGCAAAGCCAAGAAAAAGTGTGCGATTCCCTAAAAATAATATTCTTTGTTAAAGACATTACATAACCGTTTAGTTAATTTAGCCAAACATTGTTTATTTAGAAAACCAAACCTAAAGTAAGTGCTTTTGAACGCAGTTTGAATCCAGAACAGGGTTTCCACATACATTTGATTAGCATTAACAGTAAAAAGATTTTAAAAACAAATTCAAGGGGGGCGGAACTTGTGGAAGCTCAGTGATGGCAGCTTAGTCACTGAGCTCCGTGGACAGAAAATGTAAATAATATGTCAAGAACAAAGGATAATTATACAGATTGGACTCCGAAAACCTCCCTGACCCTCAAGCAACCAAATGAGGCTGAAGCAAGAAGAGCTAACTACACATAGAAGACGATAAAGTGAGAGCGGGCTTCTTTGCAACCTGAAGCGCGGCAAACCTGTCACTCCCAAAGTTACTTGCCAGAGGCAGCAGAGGCGATATGATCTAAGACGCTGGGGAAGTGGAGGGGTAGCTCTCACGATCCGATCCCACAAGTGACTCTGGCTCTGGTAAGCATGCTAGTACTCACCAATTAATATGCACCGGGGAGTCTCAGAGAAAGAAGGAGGGGCTGAGTAGCGCACAGATCCGCTATCTTGACATAGCCCCGCTATAGAGCAGAGGGTGTTTGTAACACCGCTATAAGAAGGAGGTGTTTATTGGGTGAAAGTGGAGGAGATAGAGGATCGTGGGGAGAAAAAAGAACCCAATACAGCTCTGGAGGCAGGTTAAGGGGATTGCAGGAGCTTAATGAGCCGCAATAAATAAAATATAAAAGAATGTAGAGATACTACGCTACTGCTACCAGTACCCTGCTGCAAATAAAAACAACCAGCAATATATGTTATTCACAGAAGCTAAAAGCTAGGCAATTACTCAACATGAATTTAATATAGTGAAGGGGCTACAGCTATAAAGGTTGTGAAATGTGAATATACAGGTGGTGATAGATTTGCTACAGCAGTAGGGGTATCAGCTTTATCTTTTATTACAACGGTTCTGGGCATACACACTGAGATCTGGTATTCTGCTATATGAGACTGGACACTGCAAGTGATTATTCTGCTGGGGAATAGGGAAGACAGGATGCTGCAGTTCTACTGAATGGTGGGGCAGGTTTTGGCAGCGGAGTACATATACTTTACTATTAAAAGGAGTATAATTATAGCTACTACACGCTGTTAGGGTCCACAATTACACAATCCGACTATGTCTGTCAGAAAACAAAACAAAACAGGGTCTACAACAAAATTGTCTACACAGCACCCATTTTTCAAGTCCTCCAAAGGGGATAAGGGACAGGGAGTGGAAGTCCCAACACCGGAGGAGGAAATGGATTCAGACACAGACACCCAGGGTGTTAACACAGGTCTCATCCCTGCCACAAAGGCAGATTTTGAAAATCTAGTTTCCAAACAAGACCTTAACATGATTTTTGACAAGATGTGGGCGAAAATGGATGCCTTACAGACTACAGTCACGAGCAGTCTGGCAGAGATAAAACAGGACATTTCAGACCTGGGAGCCAGGGTTGAATCTCTAGAGGAGAAGGAAGATACTATGACTGAAGATATAACCATGCTTTCCCAACACATGGCCTCCCAACAACAAGATATAGAGGAAATTCATGAAAAATTAGAGGATTTAGAGAACAGGAGTCGCCGATGTAATTTGCGATTAAAAGGAGTTCCCGAATCTGTAACGCCACAGGAACTACCTGAATTTCTACTGCAACTATTTCAAGCTATTACAGACAATCGGGAAGAAGGCAAATTTGAAACAGAGAGAGCTCACAGAGCCCAAAAAAGGAGACCCACCGAGAGATGTCATAATAAAGATGCTTCGCTACCGGGAAAAAGAGGAAATACTATCGGCAGTCCGAAAGAACCCTACTTTCAAATTTAAAGGATCAGTGATCCAGTTCTTCCAAGATTTGTGCCTGAAGACACTTCAAAGATGCAGCATCCTGCGCCCTATCACACAACTCTTAAGAAAGAATCAGATCCCCTATAGATGGGGATTTCCATTTTCCCTCAACATTCAACATGAAGGAAAGTCCGTATCACTTAAAGACGTAGCAGAGATACCAGAGTTGTGTAAATTCCTGAAAATAGAATGCCCAGAATTACCGCCTATACCTCAAAAAAACAAGAAACTACTTCATTCAACTCAACCAGCTACCCCCCCTGTGGAACGATGGTCCAAAGTGACAAAGAAAAGACAGAAAACTTGAACTTCTTCTATGGTGGACATGTTCTACAGAGGCCTACAAAGGCCTATTACCATGTAACGGCTTGTAAAGTGACATCTCAGGACTCAAGGACTCTTTTTCAGACAGAGTACTACTGCTAAAGACAAGCTAGAGCCGAGCACATTGTAGAATATAGACACCATATCCATCCCGAACAACTCTGGAAGATAGGAAACTTGGCCGGGGAGGAGACCAGGACCTTCTCTTCTCTACATTATTGATAAAAATTAATATGGGCATGGACCTGCTTGGAACTATCCAGGTCACCCTATCAGACTCCCTTTCAGTGGAGTTTAACGTGAAGCTAATCTGAACATTTTTATAAAAGATGTGTTCTTACACTGTTTATGGCTTGATGGTACACACTCACCCTGATGTGTAGTCACCAAGTAATTATAGATGTCTTACATGACTTACACACTACTGTTTCTAAGTTTTATTGTTGCATGTTTTTGTTTTTTATTTACTGTTTTTAGGTTAATATGGGACGGTTTAATTGCCCCAAACATTATGTTTGATTGGTCACAGATCTATTACGTCTACTCAGACCTTGTAGATGTGTCAAGAAGATGGAGGAAGAGATTCATGAGGCAAAGTAACAAGCGTTATCAGGTAACATGTTTATACCCAACTGACTCTAAATGTACTATGTACCCTGTTTCTAAATATATACACCCTCATGGATGCTGTAAATCGTACTGTTAAATGTATACTGGGTGTGATAGATGGAATCCTGGTCTATTAATTTAATTTCGCACAATGTCAGGGGTTTCAATACAGATATTAAACGTAGGACTGCGTTCACACAATATAAATCCCTCCGGGCGAATGTGATTTTCCTCCAGGAAACACATCTCTTAAATTCACAGATACCTAGGTACTGGGCCAGAGATTTCCAACAGCACTTCCACTCCACATCAGACTCTAAAAAATGAGGGGTATCTATACTTATACATTCTTCCCTATCCTTTGTACACAAGGAGACAATAGCTGACAAGGAAGGCAGATTTTTAGTTGTTCGGGGTCAGATTCAGGATTCTGAAATCCTATTTTGCAAACATATACGCCCCTAATGATAAACAGGATGCTTTTTTTAGGCAGATTATGTACCTTTTAACGGGGTGGTCTCATGTTAGGACGATTCTAGCAGGGGACTTTAACGTAGACCTATCCCTACATTCTAGAAAACCTATCTCCACATTTACTAACAAGCAAAACAAACAATATAAAATTATTAAAACAATTCAAGATCTTCTAACCACGCAAACACTGATAGACTCCTGGAAAACTTTATATGGACACACAAATGACACTACATTTTTCTCGGCAGCCAATAAAACATATACTAGGCTGGACTATGTATTTGTCAGTCAATTTTTACAATCGGCCCTTGTGGCCTCCACCATTTACTCATGTGTGTGGTCAGACCACTCCATAGTCCAGCTCAAATTAGGACATATTCAAGTACCAAATAGGACGAGATCTTGGACATACGATCCAACTTGTCTAAAGGACCCCATAATCCAAAATACAGTAAAACAGAATATGTTGGAATTTTGGGAAATTAATATGGGAACAACTGAGAATCCCATTTCTACTTGGGCAGCTCACAAAACTTTCTTAAGGGGTTTACTTATCAAGGAAAAATCCATTCTTTATAAAAAACTAAATACACAACGGATGAATCTTCAGACAGAGATAGACATATTATAACGTCAACATAATTTTAGGCAATCCAGAACAATTTTAGCACAACTCCAAGACAAGCGCGCAAAACTTGCAAACATTTTAAACGACCAAGCAATTAAGGCAGCCTTCGACTTAAAACAAATTATTACATTTATGCCAATAAGCCAGATAGATACATGGCTAACAAAATCCGTGAGAAAACAAAATTAGCCACCATAGCGCAGATTCAACAGCAGGATGGTACTACAACCACACACCCACAGGAAATTGTGGATTGCTTTGCCCAATACTATAGCAAATTGTATGAGGGAACTCATGTTGTTCAATCCACACACACGGAAACCCGACTAACAAAATTATTAGATGAGGCCAATTACCCTCCATATCGGAGGTAGACAGAGACACTTTAAATCAGGAGATCACTGTGAATGAGGTACAACAAGCCATTAAGGACTTGAAACCGGGGAAGGCACCAGGCCCAGATGGTCTACCAGGGGTGTACTATAAATTATTTAAATCTTCTTTAGTATCACATTTAGTTAAGTTCTCAAACTACATTATGCAGGGCTATGAAATCCCACAGGACCTACTTAGAGCCAGGATAATCGTGATTCCCAAGCCAGGTAAAAACATAAAACAGTGTGCCAGCTCTAGACCTATATCACTTATTAACCAGGACTTAAAGATTTTTGCTAAAATCTTGGCCAATAGACTAAAGAATATTCTACCGAGTATAGTGCACCCGGATCAGGTTGGGTTCGTGGCGGGCAGAGAGGCACCTGACAATATTAGGCGAGTGATAACAACAATAACCCAGCTAGCCCAGACGAAAACGCCTTCTCTGGTCCTATCACTGGATGCAGAGAAGGCGTTTGATAGAGTAGATTGAACATATATGTTTGCGGTCCTGGAGAGGATGGGATTCAGAGGCCCTTTTGTAGAAGCACTGAGAAATATATACTCTAACCCTACTGCTACAGTGAGAGCCATGGGACACCAATCTAAACCTATACATATAAAAAATGGAACAAGACAGGGATGTCCGCTCTCCCCGCTACTATTTGCCCTATGCATGGAGCCTTTGGCGGCCAGCATTCGGCAAGCACTTGACATAACTGGACTCAAAATTCAAAACACTGACTATAAGATCACTCTTTTTGCTGATGATGTCCTTCTGACACTAACTAAACCCCTGACATCTCTTACAGGCCTCTATGATATACTATCAAGGTTTTCTGAGGTGTCAGGATACAAAATTAATATGGACAAAAGCAAAGCTATGGCAATAGCTCTGCCTTTCCATACCAAAAAGTTGATAGAACTGAATTTCACACTTTCTTGGGTCAAATCGCACATCAAATACTTGGGCACTAAAATACCAGTTCATTACGCAGAATTATACAAAATTAATTATCTTCCCTTATATAAGGAATTGCGCAGGGACATTGCTAAGTGGACGCTTCATAACTTTTCTTGGTATGGAAGAATATCTGCCATAAAGATGAACTTTCTGCTGAGAATTTTGTACTTGTTCCGCACTTTGCCAATCCCAGTCCCCAAAAAAGATCTAAAAGCCCTGCAATCAGAAATTATTAATTTTATAAATGGGAAGAAACAATCTAGACTCTCCTATTAGACGCTGACCACACATAGACAACTTGGGGGGGTTAGAGTCCCTAACTTATTGAATTACTATGATGCATCCAGATTGGCCCAAAATGCGCTCTTGGGCTCATCAGTAGAGAACTTACTCTGGATGAAATTGGAGGCTGGGATTGGAGATCTGGATTCACCGGGTGATCTTATTTGGGATAGAATGTTGCACCAGCACCAACTTATGAAGTGTTCCCCGGTTACCTTATTTTCAGTGGATCACTGGAAAAAGCTGTTATCCACTGGGGAATTAATGCCAGAGTGTTCCCCAAAATGCTACTTAAATATCTTATCCCTAGGGAATATCGAAAACAACTCGATAAATGGGAAAATAAAGGCCTTTACCGGGTGGGGGACCGACTAACACATAATAAAGCACTAACATTTGTCCAGATATGAGATAAATTAGCACCTACCTCCCTTCACTGGTACATATATTTGCAGATTACACCCTAAACAAATTTATACCGCACATGCACAAACAACTTAGCACAACCTTGGAGAGATTGGGCAGCACCAATACTAGATCCAAAAAATCCATCTCACAACTTTATTTGATGTTACAGAATTCAAAGGGCGATTCCAAGTCGCCGGTTATGCTTAGATGGGAAGCAGATATAAATATCTCACTAGAAGTACAAGAATGGCAAGATTTGCTCTACTCTTCTTGTAGGGGACTGCTTAGTGCTGATCTAAGAGAAAATAGCTTCAAAACCATCTTCAGGTGGTATTTAACCCCAATTGCTACATCACATTATATGGGAGGCCGAAATAGTAACTGCTATAGGGGATGCAACTCAGTTGGTACTTACATACATATGTGGTGGGAGTGTCCAAGAGTGGCCCATATATGGTCTAAACTATCGACATATATTAGCACACTCCTAGAAGAACAAATAGTGCTCACCATGTCTCAGGGGCTACTTAATGCTTCATTCCCAAACTTTAATAAACATATCAACACTTTCATTAGGATCCTATGTACGGTCACAAGGGTGGGCATTGCTAAATATTGGAAAGTGGGAGTGCCGACATGGCAGGAGATATTGGACAGACTTAAGACAACTTACTCTTTGCATGAAACAGCGGCAGGGATATTAGGAACGGTGGATGTATTCCAAAAGGTCTGGTTTTACTGGATAATGCACACAACATAACTCCATTATAAAGAAAGATAGTGCAATCAACATACTTCATTACACAGAAGGGAGTAGGGGAGAATGGGAAGCGACAGGGAAAGATGATACTGAAACAATGAGGATTCAGTTACTTGTGACCAAATGTTCTGTTTGTTTAATTGGTTTTTAAAAAAATTTATTATATAAATATAGAAAAATGACATCTTTGACAATTGTCTTCAATGAAAATGTAACAGGTCAGATATACTAGTTCTTAGAAAAAAGTTAACTCTAAAATGTATTATGCTGAGCAATAACTATAAGGGAGAAAGAGATAAGAAACTGAAAAGTTGACGACGGTAACTAATGAGAACAGATACCTGATGATATGATAATGTAACTAACTGTATACATGATGTACTGTGTTTCTGGATGTTATTTCAATAAAAACTATTTTGACATAAAAACAAATTCAAAAGTATATACCGTAATTATTGTTTGTCAAGCTCTGCAAGTGCCGGGACAGTCGGACTCCAATGCGACACAGTTAAGAAATGTTTTCGGCCCTCAGTCAGGAGGAGCTGCGCGCCAAAGAAGACAAAATTGGAATTTCCTGGTGGCTGAACTGCGCTGCGCCAATAGCCTCTGACCTCCCTCTTAGCTTATCAGACTCAGTCAGTAAGTTCCGCCCCTGCTCCTCCTCCCAAGTCCCACACACACACAGGTCTTAGTGTGCGAGTGTCACGTGACAGCTGGCTCTCGCACACTAAGAACTGTGCGATAAAGAAGGCTATAGGCTGGCCTGTAGGTGGCGCTGCAGTCAATGCAGTTTTAAAGTGGAAAGGGCTTTCGCCTATACTTCTATCTATCCCACTGCACAGCATGTGCGATAGAAGTATTAGGCAAAATCCCATTCCACACTTCAGCCTAAAAATGCAATTTTAATGTTTTATAGACAAAACTGCATTGGAGCCTGGGGATTTTTTTATTTAGTCCACAAATAATAAATAATAAAATGTAATTAGTTTTTTTTATTTCTCACTCTTTTTTTTTTTTTCATCAGGGTCAGGTTCACAGGGGGTTCATGTGCTCAAGTGCTCCTATAGAGGAGCCTCCACTGCACAGGTTGGGATATACAAGCACACACAGGAAATGATAGACACACACAGACTGGGATATACAAGCACACACAGGAAAGGATAGACACACAAAGACTGGGATATACAAGCACACACAGGAAAGGATAGACACACACAGGCTGGGATATACAAGCACACATAGGAAAGGATAGACACACAGACTGGGATATACAAGCACACACAGGAAAGGATAGACACACACAGGCTGGGATACACAAGCACACACAGGAAAGTATAGATACACACAGGCTGGGATATACACGCACACACAGGCTAGGATATGCAAGCACACACAGGAAAGGATAGACACACACAGACTGGGATATACAAGCACACACAGGAAAGGATAGAAACACACAGGCTGGGATATACAAGCACACACAGGAAAGGATAGACACAGACAGGATGGGATACACAAGTGCATACAGCAAAGGATAGACACACACAGGCTGGGATACACAAGCACACACAGGAATGGATAGACACACACAGGCTGGGATACACAAGCACACACAAAAATGGATAGACACACAGGATGGGATATAAAAGCACATAAAGGAAAGGATAGACACATAGGCTGGGATATACAAGCACACACAGGAATGGAGAGACACACACAGGCTGGGATATACAAGCACAAACAGGAATGGATAGACACACACAAGCTGGGATATGCAAGCACACACAGGAAAAGATAGACACACACAGGCTGGGATATACAAGCATACAGAGGAAAGGATAGACTTACACGCATATAGGCATGGACAGACACACACAGGGGCAGGGATAGACACACACAAACAAAAATATAACCAAACCTCAGAAAGCAGAGACAGAGCCCTGGCTAAAAGGATTTGTAAAACCATGCCCAGAAATATGTGCTATATTTGTGATACTTATGTAGATTTTCTATCAAAATCTCTGTCTCTCTAGCTCTGCTAATTTTTTCTACTATCAGCTTGTGCACAATTTTTTTTAATTAAATGTTATACATACACAGGCTAATTAAAAAAAATATAATAACAAAAATGTAGCTGACTGTCTCCATTATGCAGTCTGAATTTGATGATATGATGCCCATTCTGTCAACAACTCACAATGTCTGACTAGCCTCATAGCTTTCAGTTTTACACAATCCTATCAAAACTGTATGTTTCCAAATTATTTATCCATTAAATATTGGGACTGATCATGGACTTAAATGGTCAATTTAATTTATATATATATATATATATATATATATATATATATATATATATATATATATATATATATATATATATATATATATGCTGTATGTATATACATATATATACTGTATATATATTTTTATATATAGGGCCAGATTATGAGTGAAGCGCAAAATTGTATAAGTAGAGCACAAAGTGAATGCAAATTTGAAACAGAGAGAGCTCACAGAGCCCAAAAAAGGAGACCCACCGAGAGATGTCATAATAAAGATGCTTCGCTACCGGGAAAAAGAGGAAATACTATCGGCAGTCCGAAAGAACCCTACTTTCAAATTTAAAGGATCAGTGATCCAGTTCTTCCAAGATTTGTGCCTGAAGACACTTCAAAGATGCAGCATCCTGCGCCCTATCACACAACTCTTAAGAAAGAATCAGATCCCCTATAGATGGGGATTTCCATTTTCCCTCAACATTCAACATGAAGGAAAGTCCGTATCACTTAAAGACGTAGCAGAGATACCAGAGTTTTGTAAATTCCTGAAAATAGAATGCCCAGAATTACCGCCTATGTCTATGGTGGACATGTTCTACAGAGGCCTACAAAGGCCTATTACCATGTAACGGCTTGTAAAGTGACATCTCAGGACTCAAGGACTCTTTTTCAGACAGAGTACTACTGCTAAAGACAAGCTAGAGCCGAGCACATTGTAGAATATAGACACCATATCCATCCCGAACAACTCTGGAAGATAGGAAACTTGGCCGGGGAGGAGACCAGGACCTTCTCTTCTCTACATTATTGATAAAAATTAATATGGGCGTGGACCTGCTTGGAACTATCCAGGTCACCCTATCAGACTCCCTTTCAGTGGAGTTTAACGTGAAGCTAATCTGAACATTTTTATAAAAGATGTGTTCTTACACTGTTTATGGCTTGATGGTACACACTCACCCTGATGTGTAGTCACCAAGTAATTATAGATGTCTTACATGACTTACACACTACTGTTTCTAAGTTTTATTGTTGCATGTTTTTGTTTTTTATTTACTGTTTTTAGGTTAATATGGGACGGTTTAATTGCCCCAAACATTATGTTTGATTGGTCACAGATCTATTACGTCTACTCAGACCTTGTAGATGTGTCAAGAAGATGGAGGAAGAGATTCATGAGGCAAAGTAACAAGCGTTATCAGGTAACATGTTTATACCCAACTGACTCTAAATGTACTATGTACCCTGTTTCTAAATATATACACCCTCATGGATGCTGTTAATCGTACTGTTAAATGTATACTGGGTGTGATAGATGGAATCCTGGTCTATTAATTTAATTTCGCACAATGTCAGGGGTTTCAATACAGATATTAAACGTAGGACTGCGTTCACACAATATAAATCCCTCCGGGCGAATGTGATTTTCCTCCAGGAAACACATCTCTTAAATTCACAGATACCTAGGTACTGGGCCAGAGATTTCCAACAGCACTTCCACTCCACATCAGACTCTAAAAAATGAGGGGTATCTATACTTATACATTCTTCCCTATCCTTTGTACACAAGGAGACAATAGCTGACAAGGAAGGCAGATTTTTAGTTGTTCGGGGTCAGATTCAGGATTCTGAAATCCTATTTTGCAAACATATACGCCCCTAATGATAAACAGGATGCTTTTTTTAGGCAGATTATGTACCTTTTAACGGGGTGGTCTCATGTTAGGACGATTCTAGCAGGGGACTTTAACGTAGACCTATCCCTACATTCTAGAAAACCTATCTCCACATTTACTAACAAGCAAAACAAACAATATAAAATTATTAAAACAATTCAAGATCTTCTAACCACGCAAACACTGATAGACTCCTGGAAAACTTTATATGGACACACAAATGACACTACATTTTTCTCAGCAGCCAATAAAACATATACTAGGCTGGACTATGTATTTGTCAGTCAATTTTTACAATCGGCCCTTGTGGCCTCCACCATTTACTCATGTGTGTGGTCAGACCACTCCATAGTCCAGCTCAAATTAGGACATATTCAAGTACCAAATAGGACGAGATCTTGGACATACGATCCAACTTGTCTAAAGGACCCCATAATCCAAAATACAGTAAAACAGAATATGTTGGAATTTTGGGAAATTAATATGGGAACAACTGAGAATCCCATTTCTACTTGGGCAGCTCACAAAACTTTCTTAAGGGGTTTACTTATCAAGGAAAAATCCATTCTTTATAAAAAACTAAATACACAACGGATGAATCTTCAGACAGAGATAGACATATTATAACGTCAACATAATTTTAGGCAATCCAGAACAATTTTAGCACAACTCCAAGACAAGCGCGCGAAACTTGCAAACATTTTAAACGACCAAGCAATTAAGGCAGCACTTCGACTTAAAACAAATTATTACATTTATGCCAATAAGCCAGATAGATACATGGCTAACAAAATCCGTGAGAAAACAAAATTAGCCACCATAGCGCAGATTCAACAGCAGGATGGTACTACAACCACACACCCACAGGAAATTGTGGATTGCTTTGCCCAATACTATAGCAAATTGTATGAGGGAACTCATGTTGTTCAATCCACACACACGGAAACCCGACTAACAAAATTATTAGATGAGGCCAATTACCCTCCATATCGGAGGTAGACAGAGACACTTTAAATCAGGAGATCACTGTGAATGAGGTACAACAAGCCATTAAGGACTTGAAACCGGGGAAGGCACCAGGCCCAGATGGTCTACCAGGGGTGTACTATAAATTATTTAAATCTTCTTTAGTATCACATTTAGTTAAGTTCTCAAACTACATTATGCAGGGCTATGAAATCCCACAGGACCTACTTATAGCCAGGATAATCGTGATTCCCAAGCCAGGTAAAAACATAAAACAGTGTGCCAGCTCTAGACCTATATCACTTATTAACCAGGACTTAAAGATTTTTGCTAAAATCTTGGCCAATAGACTAAAGAATATTCTACCGAGTATAGTGCACCCGGATCAGGTTGGGTTCGTGGCGGGCAGAGAGGCACCTGACAATATTAGGCGAGTGATAACAACAATAACCCAGCTAGCCCAGACGAAAACGCCTTCTCTGGTCCTATCACTGGATGCAGAGAAGGCGTTTGATAGAGTAGATTGAACATATATGTTTGCGGTCCTGGAGAGGATGGGATTCAGAGGCCCTTTTGTAGAAGCACTGAGAAATATATACTCTAACCCTACTGCTACAGTGAGAGCCATGGGACACCAATCTAAACCTATACATATAAAAAATGGAACAAGACAGGGATGTCCGCTCTCCCCGCTACTATTTGCCCTATGCATGGAGCCTTTGGCGGCCAGCATTCGGCAAGCACTTGACATAACTGGACTCAAAATTCAAAACACTGACTATAAGATCACTCTTTTTGCTGATGATGTCCTTCTGACACTAACTAAACCCCTGACATCTCTTACAGGCCTCTATGATATACTATCAAGGTTTTCTGAGGTGTCAGGATACAAAATTAATATGGACAAAAGCAAAGCTATGGCAATAGCTCTGCCTTTCCATACCAAAAAGTTGATAGAACTGAATTTCACACTTTCTTGGGTCAAATCACACATCAAATACTTGGGCACTAAAATACCAGTTCATTACGCAGAATTATACAAAATTAATTATCTTCCCTTATATAAGGAATTGCGCAGGGACATTGCTAAGTGGACGCTTCATAACTTTTCTTGGTATGGAAGAATATCTGCCATAAAGATGAACTTTCTGCTGAGAATTTTGTACTTGTTCCGCACTTTGCCAATCCCAGTCCCCAAAAAAGATCTAAAAGCCCTGCAATCAGAAATTATTAATTTTATAAATGGGAAGAAACAATCTAGACTCTCCTATTAGACGCTGACCACACATAGACAACTTGGGGGGGTTAGAGTCCCTAACTTATTGAATTACTACGATGCATCCAGATTGGCCCAAAATGCGCTCTTGGGCTCATCAGTAGAGAACTTACTCTGGATGAAATTGGAGGCTGGGATTGGAGATCTGGATTCACCGGGTGATCTTATTTGGGATAGAATGTTGCACCAGCACCAACTTATGAAGTGTTCCCCGGTTACCTTATTTTCAGTGGATCACTGGAAAAAGCTGTTATCCACTGGGGAATTAATGCCAGAGTGTTCCCCAAAATGCTACTTAAATATCTTATCCCTAGGGAATATCGAAAACAACTCGATAAATGGGAAAATAAAGGCCTTTACCGGGTGGGGGACCGACTAACACATAATAAAGCACTAACATTTGTCCAGATATGAGATAAATTAGCACCTACCTCCCTTCACTGGTACATATATTTGCAGATTACATCCGCCCTAAACAAATTTATACCGCACATGCACAAACAACTTAGCACGACCTTGGAGAGATTGGGCAGCACCAATACTAGATCCAAAAAATCCATCTCACAACTTTATTTGATGTTACAGAATTCAAAGGGCGATTCCAAGTCGCCGGTTATGCTTAGATGGGAAGCAGATATAAATATCTCACTAGAAGTACAAGAATGGCAAGATTTGCTCTACTCTTCTTGTAGGGGACTGCTTAGTGCTGATCTAAGAGAAAATAGCTTCAAAACCATCTTCAGGTGGTATTTAACCCCAATTGCTACATCACATTATATGGGAGGCCGAAATAGTAACTGCTATAGGGGATGCAACTCAGTTGGTACTTACATACATATGTGGTGGGAGTGTCCAAGAGTGGCCCATATATGGTCTAAACTATCGACATATATTAGCACACTCCTAGAAGAACAAATAGTGCTCACCATGTCTCAGGGGCTACTTAATGCTTCATTCCCAAACTTTAATAAACATATCAACACTTTCATTAGGATCCTATGTACGGTCACAAGGGTGGGCATTGCTAAATATTGGAAAGTGGGAGTGCCGACATGGCAGGAGATATTGGACAGACTTAAGACAACTTACTCTTTGCATGAAACAGCGGCAGGGATATTAGGAACGGTGGATGTATTCCAAAAGGTCTGGTTTTACTGGATAATGCACACAACATAACTCCATTATAAAGAAAGATAGTGCAATCAACATACTTCATTACACAGAAGGGAGTAGGGGAGAATGGGAAGCGACAGGGAAAGATGATACTGAAACAATGAGGATTCAGTTACTTGTGACCAAATGTTCTGTTTGTTTAATTGGTTTTTAAAAAAATTTATTATATAAATATAGAAAAATGACATCTTTGACAATTGTCTTCAATGAAAATGTAACAGGTCAGATATACTAGTTCTTAGAAAAAAGTTAACTCTAAAATGTATTATGCTGAGCAATAACTATAAGGGAGAAAGAGATAAGAAACTGAAAAGTTGACGACGGTAACTAATGAGAACAGATACCTGATGATATGATAATGTAACTAACTGTATACATGATGTACTGTGTTTCTGGATGTTATTTCAATAAAAACTATTTTGACATAAAAACAAATTCAAAAGTATATACCCTAATTATTGTTTGTCAAGCTCTGCAAGTGCCGGGACAGTCGGACTCCAATGCGACACAGTTAAGAAATGTTTTCGGCCCTCAGTCAGGAGGAGCTGCGCGCCAAAGAAGACAAAATTGGAATTTCCTGGTGGCTGAACTGCGCTGCGCCAATAGCCTCTGACCTCCCTCTTAGCTTGTCAGACTCAGTCAGTAAGTTCCGCCCCTGCTCCTCCTCCCAAGTCCCACACACACACAGGTCTTAGTGTGCGAGTGTCACGTGACAGCTGGCTCTCGCACACTAAGAACTGTGCGATAAAGAAGGCTATAGGCTGGCCTGTAGGTGGCGCTGCAGTCAATGCAGTTTTAAAGTGGAAAGGGCTTTCGCCTATACTTCTATCTATCCCACTGCACAGCATGTGCGATAGAAGTATTAGGCAAAATCCCATTCCACACTTCAGCCTAAAAATGCAATTTTAATGTTTTATAGACAAAACTGCATTGGAGCCTGGGGATTTTTTTATTTAGTCCACAAATAATAAATAATAAAATGTAATTAGTTTTTTTTATTTCTCACTCTTTTTTTTTTTTTTCATCAGGGTCAGGTTCACAGGGGGTTCATGTGCTCAAGTGCTCCTATAGAGGAGCCTCCACTGCACAGGTTGGGATATACAAGCTGTTACGGTTGCCTCCAGGCTGGCTGGAAGTTGGACCGTAGAAAAGGATGCTCCTAGCGCTCACCAAAGGAGCAGCAGCACCGTGGACACTATAACTACTGCGTAGCCACCATCAGTAATGCAGACTCTATGAACCACCGCTGCTGGGCTGGTATCTCGCCGTCTGCTCTGCGCCCTGGACCTACGACCAGGCTCCAGTAGGCGAACCTCTTCCTTCTGTAGCAATCCCTGTAGCTAAGGGAGTATGAAAAACATAGCAATCCCTGTAGTGATATAAGCTGTATCCTACAAACATGAGTCAAAGCTTCAAGTTAGAGGGTCAACATAGGTCTGATGTGCTGGAACACACAGCCTGCTTTTTATTCAGGTTACATGCAAACAGGACACTCTCAGGGGGAGGCATAAAATCCCCCATCACACATTTGATATTAGATAGAGAGACACTCCCTTTGACAGGCCACAACATTTACTTCAGCAGATAACATTACACACAATAAAACAATGCAGTCCACCTTATCAATACTAGTCTGATTAGACAATGGGAAAGTTGATCACTAAACCTAATTAGAGCTAATCCCAGCAGATTTGTATTTAGAATAGGTTTCTTGAAGCTGAACAAAATTTAACTCTTAATGGCACACAATGAAACTGAACCAAGTGGGAGAAAGCCAGGGACAAGTCATTTCACAGGTCTGGGGACATAGTCTTAAAGGGGCCATTGTTCACCAGAGTCACAATATGTCCCCAGACGTTTCCCAAAGGGCCACACACACCCAACAAAAGTCAATATACTCTCAGGGGCACAATCTTCCAGGGGCCATAGTCATGAGGAAGGAGGCTGGCAAATAGGCTTCTCCAAAATCCAGGGAAGCAGGGCAACCTTCCATTTAAAGGGCCAGTCACAAATAGCAGTTTGTAACATATCTCCCCTTTTGGAGGGAGACTAACAAGGCACCTGACCTTCTGTCGGTCAGTGCCTAAGTTAGTCTCGCAACCCACCCACAAATAAACACTAGCAGCAAAGCAGCCCCCCCACAACAAGTAGCACTGGCCTGTAGGTTCCAGGTTATAGGATGAAAGTGTAGCATCCTCTGCCTTCCTGGCGCAGCTGTGCAAATAGCTGATGGTACTTGGGGGGCAGAGGCCAGCGGCACTCTGCCCTGGTGCCAGCGCTTCTGCTGGGGTGAGGGGTTTGCAGGCCAGTCCTGTAACAAGGGGGTCTGTAGGGCAGAGGCCAGCAGCGCTCTGTTCTGATGCCAGCTCTTCTGCTGGGGGAATTGGGGCATAGTCCTGCCCGGTGGCAAAGGGAACGTGGGGGTCAGTGGGGGTTAACATCTCCACTGTTAACCCTGGGCCCAAGTTAGGAGTTAGCTGGGGAGGGGGAGATTGGCTTACCTCCTCCTCCTGATACTCCGGCGGCCGTTGGGAAGGGAGGTCGATGCTCTCCTCTTCCTGTGGAACATGCTGCGGCTGGGGAGAGAGACCGGTTGTCTCCTCTCCCTGGAAGGCACACTCCGGCTGGGGAGGGAGGTCGATGCTCTCCCTCCCTGTAGCTGGGTCTGTTGCTGGGGATCTGGGCCACCTGCCCAGCATCCCTGTAGGGCCGGTAGAGAGACTGCGGTCCCATCTCTACCTGCCTGCTGGGGGTCCTCCCAGGACCAGTCTATGAGGCCTGCTGCCTCTGGTATCTCTGGTTGGGGAAGGAGACTGGTTGTCTCTTCCCTCTGCACAGTATACTGCCGCTGGGGAGGGAGGTCGCTGCTCTCCTCTCCCTTACATACTTCCAGCCGCTGGGGAATGGAGTCTGGGCTCACAATTCCCTGCATATTCCTCTGCTGCTGGGGGACAGGACCAACTGTCTCTGCCCCCTGTAACTCAGCCTGCCGCTGGGGAATGGAGTCTGGGCTCCCAATTCCCTGCAATTCACTCTGCTGCTGGGGGACAGGACCAACTGTCTCTGCCCCCTGTAACTCAGCCTGCCGCTGGGGAATGGAGTCTGGGCTCCCAATTCCCTGCATATTCCTCTGCTGCTGGGGGACAGGACCAACTGTCTCTGCCCCCTGTAACTCATTTTCTCGCTGGAGAGCAGGTGTCCATACCCCCAAACTCCACAGTTGGCGCTCAAAGGCTCGTGCCGCTTCGTTCTCAGTAGCCAATTCCCGGATGAGGCGACTGACTACCTCCTGCGCAGGGTCTGGACCATATCGGACTAGCCGCCTCTTTACCTCTGGAACGAAATCCGCGCCCTCATAGCGACGGATCAGGTTGAGGTGCTCTTCACAGGGTTCTGACCAGTATCTTGTCAGCTCCATGCTGCTGTAGGTAGGGACGCTGCGCAGTGGCTAGCGTTGCCCTCAATTACTCTCCTACGATACCAGTGCTGTTGTGGTGCTGCTCCTTGCGCTAGGACGCGATCCCACCGCTGCCGCCAAATGTTACGGTTGCCTCCAGGCTGGCTGGAAGTTGGACCGTAGAAAAGGATGCTCCTAGCGCTCACCAAAGGAGCAGCAGCACCGTGGACACTATAACTACTGCGTAGCCACCATCAGTAATGCAGACTCTATGAACCACCGCTGCTGGGCTGGTATCTCGCCGTCTGCTCTGCGCCCTGGACCTACGACCAGGCTCCAGTAGGCGAACCTCTTCCTTCTGTAGCAATCCCTGTAGCTAAGGGAGTATGAAAAACATAGCAATCCCTGTAGTGATATAAGCTGTATCCTACAAACATGAGTCAAAGCTTCAAGTTAGAGGGTCAACATAGGTCTGATGTGCTGGAACACACAGCCTGCTTTTTATTCAGGTTACATGCAAACAGGACACTCTCAGGGGGAGGCATAAAATCCCCCATCACACATTTGATATTAGATAGAGAGACACTCCCTTTGACAGGCCACAACATTTACTTCAGCAGATAACATTACACACAATAAAACAATGCAGTCCACCTTATCAATACTAGTCTGATTAGACAATGGGAAAGTTGATCACTAAACCTAATTAGAGCTAATCCCAGCAGATTTGTATTTAGAATAGGTTTCTTGAAGCTGAACAAAATTTAACTCTTAATGGCACACAATGAAACTGAACCAAGTGGGAGAAAGCCAGGGACAAGTCATTTCACAGGTCTGGGGACATAGTCTTAAAGGGGCCATTGTTCACCAGAGTCACAATATGTCCCCAGACGTTTCCCAAAGGGCCACACACACCCAACAAAAGTCAATATACTCTCAGGGGCACAATCTTCCAGGGGCCATAGTCATGAGGAAGGAGGCTGGCAAATAGGCTTCTCCAAAATCCAGGGAAGCAGGGCAACCTTCCATTTAAAGGGCCAGTCACAAATAGCAGTTTGTAACACAAGCACACACAGGAAATGATAGACACACACAGACTGGGATATACAAGCACACACAGGAAAGGATAGACACACAAAGACTGGGATATACAAGCACACACAGGAAAGGATAGACACACACAGGCTGGGATATACAAGCACACATAGGAAAGGATAGACACACAGACTGGGATATACAAGCACACACAGGAAAGGATAGACACACACAGGCTGGGATACACAAGCACACACAGGAAAGTATAGATACACACAGGCTGGGATATACACGCACACACAGGCTAGGATATGCAAGCACACACAGGAAAGGATAGACACACACAGACTGGGATATACAAGCACACACAGGAAAGGATAGAAACACACAGGCTGGGATATACAAGCACACACAGGAAAGGATAGACACAGACAGGATGGGATACACGAGTGCATACAGCAAAGGATAGACACACACAGGCTGGGATACACAAGCACACACAGGAATGGATAGACACACACAGGCTGGGATACACAAGCACACACAAAAATGGATAGACACACAGGATGGGATATAAAAGCACATAAAGGAAAGGATAGACACATAGGCTGGGATATACAAGCACACACAGGAATGGAGAGACACACACAGGCTGGGATATACAAGCACAAACAGGAATGGATAGACACACACAAGCTGGGATATGCAAGCACACACAGGAAAAGATAGACACACACAGGCTGGGATATACAAGCATACAGAGGAAAGGATAGACTTACACGCATATAGGCATGGACAGACACACACAGGGGCAGGGATAGACACACACAAACAAAAATATAACCAAACCTCAGAAAGCAGAGACAGAGCCCTGGCTAAAAGGATTTGTAAAACCATGCCCAGAAATATGTGCTATATTTGTGATACTTATGTAGATTTTCTATCAAAATCTCTGTCTCTCTAGCTCTGCTAATTTTTTCTACTATCAGCTTGTGCACAATTTTTTTTAATTAAATGTTATACATACACAGGCTAATTAAAAAAAATATAATAACAAAAATGTAGCTGACTGTCTCCATTATGCAGTCTGAATTTGATGATATGATGCCCATTCTGTCAACAACTCACAATGTCTGACTAGCCTCATAGCTTTCAGTTTTACACAATCCTATCAAAACTGTACGTTTCCAAATTATTTATCCATTAAATATTGGGACTGATCATGGACTTAAATGGTCAATTTAATTTATATATATATATATATATATATATATATATATATATATATATATATATATATATATATATATATATATATATATATATATATGCTGTATGTATATACATATATATACTGTATATATATTTTTATATATAGGGCCAGATTATGAGTGAAGCGCAAAATTGTATAAGTAGAGCACAAAGTGAATGCAAATTTGAAACAGAGAGAGCTCACAGAGCCCAAAAAAGGAGACCCACCGAGAGATGTCATAATAAAGATGCTTCGCTACTGGGAAAAAGAGGAAATACTATCGGCAGTCCGAAAGAACCCTACTTTCAAATTTAAAGGATCAGTGATCCAGTTCTTCCAAGATTTGTGCCTGAAGACACTTCAAAGATGCAGCATCCTGCGCCCTATCACACAACTCTTAAGAAAGAATCAGATCCCCTATAGATGGGGATTTCCATTTTCCCTCAACATTCAACATGAAGGAAAGTCCGTATCACTTAAAGACGTAGCAGAGATACCAGAGTTGTGTAAATTCCTGAAAATAGAATGCCCAGAATTACCGCCTATACCTCAAAAAAACAAGAAACTACTTCATTCAACTCAACCAGCTACCCCCCCTGTGGAACGATGGTCCAAAGTGACAAAGAAAAGACAGAAAACTTGAACTTCTTCTATGGTGGACATGTTCTACAGAGGCCTACAAAGGCCTATTACCATGTAACGGCTTGTAAAGTGACATCTCAGGACTCAAGGACTCTTTTTCAGACAGAGTACTACTGCTAAAGACAAGCTAGAGCCGAGCACATTGTAGAATATAGACACCATATCCATCCCGAACAACTCTGGAAGATAGGAAACTTGGCCGGGGAGGAGACCAGGACCTTCTCTTCTCTACATTATTGATAAAAATTAATATGGGCGTGGACCTGCTTGGAACTATCCAGGTCACCCTATCAGACTCCCTTTCAGTGGAGTTTAACGTGAAGCTAATCTGAACATTTTTATAAAAGATGTGTTCTTACACTGTTTATGGCTTGATGGTACACACTCACCCTGATGTGTAGTCACCAAGTAATTATAGATGTCTTACATGACTTACACACTACTGTTTCTAAGTTTTATTGTTGCATGTTTTTGTTTTTTATTTACTGTTTTTAGGTTAATATGGGACGGTTTAATTGCCCCAAACATTATGTTTGATTGGTCACAGATCTATTACGTCTACTCAGACCTTGTAGATGTGTCAAGAAGATGGAGGAAGAGATTCATGAGGCAAAGTAACAAGCGTTATCAGGTAACATGTTTATACCCAACTGACTCTAAATGTACTATGTACCCTGTTTCTAAATATATACCCTCATGGATGCTGTTAATCGTACTGTTAAATGTATACTGGGTGTGATAGATGGAATCCTGGTCTATTAATTTAATTTCGCACAATGTCAGGGGTTTCAATACAGATATTAAACGTAGGACTGCGTTCACACAATATAAATCCCTCCGGGCGAATGTGATTTTCCTCCAGGAAACACATCTCTTAAATTCACAGATACCTAGGTACTGGGCCAGAGATTTCCAACAGCACTTCCACTCCACATCAGACTCTAAAAAATGAGGGGTATCTATACTTATACATTCTTCCCTATCCTTTGTACACAAGGAGACAATAGCTGACAAGGAAGGCAGATTTTTAGTTGTTCGGGGTCAGATTCAGGATTCTGAAATCCTATTTTGCAAACATATACGCCCCTAATGATAAACAGGATGCTTTTTTTAGGCAGATTATGTACCTTTTAACGGGGTGGTCTCATGTTAGGACGATTCTAGCAGGGGACTTTAACGTAGACCTATCCCTACATTCTAGAAAACCTATCTCCACATTTACTAACAAGCAAAACAAACAATATAAAATTATTAAAACAATTCAAGATCTTCTAACCACGCAAACACTGATAGACTCCTGGAAAACTTTATATGGACACACAAATGACACTACATTTTTCTCAGCAGCCAATAAAACATATACTAGGCTGGACTATGTATTTGTCAGTCAATTTTTACAATCGGCCCTTGTGGCCTCCACCATTTACTCATGTGTGTGGTCAGACCACTCCATAGTCCAGCTCAAATTAGGACATATTCAAGTACCAAATAGGACGAGATCTTGGACATACGATCCAACTTGTCTAAAGGACCCCATAATCCAAAATACAGTAAAACAGAATATGTTGGAATTTTGGGAAATTAATATGGGAACAACTGAGAATCCCATTTCTACTTGGGCAGCTCACAAAACTTTCTTAAGGGGTTTACTTATCAAGGAAAAATCCATTCTTTATAAAAAACTAAATACACAACGGATGAATCTTCAGACAGAGATAGACATATTATAACGTCAACATAATTTTAGGCAATCCAGAACAATTTTAGCACAACTCCAAGACAAGCGCGCGAAACTTGCAAACATTTTAAACGACCAAGCAATTAAGGCAGTGCTTCGACTTAAAACAAATTATTACATTTATGCCAATAAGCCAGATAGATACATGGCTAACAAAATCCGTGAGAAAACAAAATTAGCCACCATAGCGCAGATTCAACAGCAGGATGGTACTACAACCACACACCCACAGGAAATTGTGGATTGCTTTGCCCAATACTATAGCAAATTGTATGAGGGAACTCATGTTGTTCAATCCACACACACGGAAACCCGACTAACAAAATTATTAGATGAGGCCAATTACCCTCCATATCGGAGGTAGACAGAGACACTTTAAATCAGGAGATCACTGTGAATGAGGTACAACAAGCCATTAAGGACTTGAAACCGGGGAAGGCACCAGGCCCAGATGGTCTACCAGGGGTGTACTATAAATTATTTAAATCTTCTTTAGTATCACATTTAGTTAAGTTCTCAAACTACATTATGCAGGGCTATGAAATCCCACAGGACCTACTTAGAGCCAGGATAATCGTGATTCCCAAGCCAGGTAAAAACATAAAACAGTGTGCCAGCTCTAGACCTATATCACTTATTAACCAGGACTTAAAGATTTTTGCTAAAATCTTGGCCAATAGACTAAAGAATATTCTACCGAGTATAGTGCACCCGGATCAGGTTGGGTTCGTGGCGGGCAGAGAGGCACCTGACAATATTAGGCGAGTGATAACAACAATAACCCAGCTAGCCCAGACGAAAACGCCTTCTCTGGTCCTATCACTGGATGCAGAGAAGGCGTTTGATAGAGTAGATTGAACATATATGTTTGCGGTCCTGGAGAGGATGGGATTCAGAGGCCCTTTTGTAGAAGCACTGAGAAATATATACTCTAACCCTACTGCTACAGTGAGAGCCATGGGACACCAATCTAAACCTATACATATAAAAAATGGAACAAGACAGGGATGTCCGCTCTCCCCGCTACTATTTGCCCTATGCATGGAGCCTTTGGCGGCCAGCATTCGGCAAGCACTTGACATAACTGGACTCAAAATTCAAAACACTGACTATAAGATCACTCTTTTTGCTGATGATGTCCTTCTGACACTAACTAAACCCCTGACATCTCTTACAGGCCTCTATGATATACTATCAAGGTTTTCTGAGGTGTCAGGATACAAAATTAATATGGACAAAAGCAAAGCTATGGCAATAGCTCTGCCTTTCCATACCAAAAAGTTGATAGAACTGAATTTCACACTTTCTTGGGTCAAATCGCACATCAAATACTTGGGCACTAAAATACCAGTTCATTACGCAGAATTATACAAAATTAATTATCTTCCCTTATATAAGGAATTGCGCAGGGACATTGCTAAGTGGACGCTTCATAACTTTTCTTGGTATGGAAGAATATCTACCATAAAGATGAACTTTCTGCTGAGAATTTTGTACTTGTTCCGCACTTTGCCAATCCCAGTCCCCAAAAAAGATCTAAAAGCCCTGCAATCAGAAATTATTAATTTTATAAATGGGAAGAAACAATCTAGACTCTCCTATTAGACGCTGACCACACATAGACAACTTGGGGGGGTTAGAGTCCCTAACTTATTGAATTACTACGATGCATCCAGATTGGCCCAAAATGCGCTCTTGGGCTCATCAGTAGAGAACTTACTCTGGATGAAATTGGAGGCTGGGATTGGAGATCTGGATTCACCGGGTGATCTTATTTGGGATAGAATGTTGCACCAGCACCAACTTATGAAGTGTTCCCCGGTTACCTTATTTTCAGTGGATCACTGGAAAAAGCTGTTATCCACTGGGGAATTAATGCCAGAGTGTTCCCCAAAATGCTACTTAAATATCTTATCCCTAGGGAATATCGAAAACAACTCGATAAATGGGAAAATAAAGGCCTTTACCGGGTGGGGGACCGACTAACACATAATAAAGCACTAACATTTGTCCAGATATGAGATAAATTAGCACCTACCTCCCTTCACTGGTACATATATTTGCAGATTACATCCGCCCTAAACAAATTTATACCGCACATGCACAAACAACTTAGCACGACCTTGGAGAGATTGGGCAGCACCAATACTAGATCCAAAAAATCCATCTCACAACTTTATTTGATGTTACAGAATTCAAAGGGCGATTCCAAGTCGCCGGTTATGCTTAGATGGGAAGCAGATATAAATATCTCACTAGAAGTACAAGAATGGCAAGATTTGCTCTACTCTTCTTGTAGGGGACTGCTTAGTGCTGATCTAAGAGAAAATAGCTTCAAAACCATCTTCAGGTGGTATTTAACCCCAATTGCTACATCACATTATATGGGAGGCCGAAATAGTAACTGCTATAGGGGATGCAACTCAGTTGGTACTTACATACATATGTGGTGGGAGTGACCAAGAGTGGCCCATATATGGTCTAAACTATCGACATATATTAGAACACTCCTAGAAGAACAAATAGTGCTCACCATGTCTCAGGGGCTACTTAATGCTTCATTCCCAAACTTTAATAAACATATCAACACTTTCATTAGGATCCTATGTACGGTCACAAGGGTGGGCATTGCTAAATATTGGAAAGTGGGAGTGCCGACATGGCAGGAGATATTGGACAGACTTAAGACAACTTACTCTTTGCATGAAACAGCGGCAGGGATATTAGGAACGGTGGATGTATTCCAAAAGGTCTGGTTTTACTGGATAATGCACACAACATAACTCCATTATAAAGAAAGATAGTGCAATCAACATACTTCATTACACAGAAGGGAGTAGGGGAGAATGGGAAGCGACAGGGAAAGATGATACTGAAACAATGAGGATTCAGTTACTTGTGACCAAATGTTCTGTTTGTTTAATTGGTTTTTAAAAAAATTTATTATATAAATATAGAAAAATGACATCTTTGACAATTGTCTTCAATGAAAATGTAACAGGTCAGATATACTAGTTCTTAGAAAAAAGTTAACTCTAAAATGTATTATGCTGAGCAATAACTATAAGGGAGAAAGAGATAAGAAACTGAAAAGTTGACGACGGTAACTAATGAGAACAGATACCTGATGATATGATAATGTAACTAACTGTATACATGATGTACTGTGTTTCTGGATGTTATTTCAATAAAAACTATTTTGACATAAAAACAAATTCAAAAGTATATACCGTAATTATTGTTTGTCAAGCTCTGCAAGTGCCGGGACAGTCGGACTCCAATGCGACACAGTTAAGAAATGTTTTCGGCCCTCAGTCAGGAGGAGCTGCGCGCCAAAGAAGACAAAATTGGAATTTCCTGGTGGCTGAACTGCGCTGCGCCAATAGCCTCTGACCTCCCTCTTAGCTTGTCAGACTCAGTCAGTAAGTTCCGCCCCTGCTCCTCCTCCCAAGTCCCACACAAACACAGGTCTTAGTGTGCGAGTGTCACGTGACAGCTGGCTCTCGCACACTAAGAACTGTGCGATAAAGAAGGCTATAGGCTGGCCTGTAGGTGGCGCTGCAGTCAATGCAGTTTTAAAGTGGAAAGGGCTTTCGCCTATACTTCTATCTATCCCACTGCACAGCATGTGCGATAGAAGTATTAGGCAAAATCCCATTCCACACTTCAGCCTAAAAATGCAATTTTAATGTTTTATAGACAAAACTGCATTGGAGCCTGGGGATTTTTTTATTTAGTCCACAAATAATAAATAATAAAATGTAATTAGTTTTTTTTATTTCTCACTCTTTTTTTTTTTTCATCAGGGTCAGGTTCACAGGGGGTTCATGTGCTCAAGTGCTCCTATAGAGGAGCCTCCACTGCACAGGTTGGGATATACAAGCACACACAGGAAATGATAGACACACACAGACTGGGATATACAAGCACACACAGGAAAGGATAGACACACAAAGACTGGGATATACAAGCACACACAGGAAAGGATAGACACACACAGGCTGGGATATACAAGCACACATAGGAAAGGATAGACACACAGACTGGGATATACAAGCACACACAGGAAAGGATAGACACACACAGGCTGGGATACACAAGCACACACAGGAAAGTATAGATACACACAGGCTGGGATATACACGCACACACAGGCTAGGATATGCAAGCACACACAGGAAAGGATAGACACACACAGACTGGGATATACAAGCACACACAGGAAAGGATAGAAACACACAGGCTGGGATATACAAGCACACACAGGAAAGGATAGACACAGACAGGATGGGATACACAAGTGCATACAGCAAAGGATAGACACACACAGGCTGGGATACACAAGCACACACAGGAATGGATAGACACACACAGGCTGGGATACACAAGCACACACAAAAATGGATAGACACACAGGATGGGATATAAAAGCACATAAAGGAAAGGATAGACACATAGGCTGGGATATACAAGCACACACAGGAATGGAGAGACACACACAGGCTGGGATATACAAGCACAAACAGGAATGGATAGACACACACAAGCTGGGATATGCAAGCACACACAGGAAAAGATAGACACACACAGGCTGGGATATACAAGCATACAGAGGAAAGGATAGACTTACACGCATATAGGCATGGACAGACACACACAGGGGCAGGGATAGACACACACAAACAAAAATATAACCAAACCTCAGAAAGCAGAGACAGAGCCCTGGCTAAAAGGATTTGTAAAACCATGCCCAGAAATATGTGCTATATTTGTGATACTTATGTAGATTTTCTATCAAAATCTCTGTCTCTCTAGCTCTGCTAATTTTTTCTACTATCAGCTTGTGCACAATTTTTTTTAATTAAATGTTATACATACACAGGCTAATTAAAAAAAATATAATAACAAAAATGTAGCTGACTGTCTCCATTATGCAGTCTGAATTTGATGATATGATGCCCATTCTGTCAACAACTCACAATGTCTGACTAGCCTCATAGCTTTCAGTTTTACACAATCCTATCAAAACTGTACGTTTCCAAATTATTTATCCATTAAATATTGGGACTGATCATGGACTTAAATGGTGAATTTAATTTATATATATATATATATATATATATATATATATATATATATATATATATATATATACATATATATACTGTATATATATTTTTATATATAGGGCCAGATTATGAGTGAAGCGCAAAATTGTATAAGTAGAGCACAAAGTGAATGCGACCTCGCATTCGCATTGCAGGGAAGCTTTGCGCTCATTAGAACTCGCTTCCATAGGCTCTAATGGGAGCTTCGTTCTCATGCCGTGAGACACGGCAGAGAATCTGCGCAGCGAAGGGGGTAAGTGGTGCAGCGATGGGCAGCAAATTTTAAATATAAATGTATGTGTTTAAATGTGTATATACACATATTAACACATATATAAGCATATACATATATATTTATAAGAAGAAAACAGTCCCCTTAGACTGCAATGTAAAGGCACTTTTCAATGCTGTATTTTTTTTTCTAATACCCCACATCCCCTCACTTTAACCCCTTAAAACTGCTTTGTGCAGTTATATTTTTAAATAATTTTAATAATAAAAATGAACAAAACTCTTTATTCTGGGCACAATTGGGGTACTTTTTAAAATTAACCAGAAACCTGACAACTGGTTCATTTTCAGAGCTCAAATTGCTTCCGTGAGCTTGCAGTAGCATTAACCAGACACTTGTAATGGCTGGTTATTTAACAGGCAAAGTAAATGGGTGAATTTGCCCGTTTAAGGGCACAAGTAAAATTTGCACTCCACTTATAATCTAGCCTATAGTATCCCATAGGATTTTGATCAACCCATTTATATTTCTAGAAAATTGCTAGAAATGCTAATAATAACAAATTGAAATGTGTCTTTGGATGTACAGCAGACTTTTCTGAGAAAAGGTTGTAACAATAATACAACATTTACTCATGGAGAAGCAAAATGCTAAAACACTGTCATCAGAAATGCATTCTGTCCCTCCTGCAAATTGTATTGTCCCAATTTACAGAATAATGAACAACACCCCAAAACACACACAACCTTCTCTTCATTCTGGGTCTTGTAACAAAGATCAAAGAAGGTTGAACAGCTTCCTTCCTCAGCAGGGCTGTGGTCTGAATTTCTCCACTGCTGAGTAGTGCTCATAGACACAGAACACTGAACTTTGACTACTTAGAGAAAGGAATTCAGTAAAATGACATCCCACTGCTAAAATAATAGAAATGTGGAACACTGAAGAGGACCAATCAAGAAAGCTTACAAGTACAGTATATGTAAAAAAAAAATATATGTATGACTATGCCACATTATGTTAAAAAATAAAATAGCATAGAAATGTTGTAATCTTAAATATGTATCGCTATGCCCTAAATATGAACATTATTGTTTACAATGCTAAACCCGGCAGCTATACTGCTGCATAACCTAAATGTATATTTCAAATTAGAATTGGTATAAATTAGTCGTTACCTTTCATGACATTTTCAAATGTGATCTTTAAAATCTGGGAAGCAGAGTTGACAACGGGGCAATGAGTTCCTATAGGCTGCCTCCCTGCTCTGCCCACCTTTGTCTTCCTATCTTAACAGAAGCCTGTACATGCTAAAGGATTGCAGCCTGTGTACAGGTAATAGCAATGTACATTTTAAAATTTAAAAAAAATCAAACTTACACCTGCAAAAGATTAAATTTTATTATTTTATTTGTACCTTGCCCTTCTAGTACCAAACAAGTGGACAAGTGATTTTTTAAGCCCATTGAAACATGATGAGCTATAAATGTGCGCTGTTATTACAAGGTAGGTGTAATGCGAACGCGACCTCAAAGCATTGCGCTCACGAGAGCTCGTTTCCATAGGCTCTAATGGGAGCTTCATTCTCATACCAACAGACACAGCATGAAAACTAGCACAGCGAAGGTGTAAGTCACTTAGTGATGGCAAGAAATTTTAAATATATATTAATGTCCCATAGACCGCAGTGTACAGGTATTTTTCAGTGTGTTTTTTTTTCTAACACCCCACACCTGCCACTTATCATAAAAAACTAAAAGACCCTTTTTTGGGGGGGGAGGGGCATTTGGGGCAATTTTAGAAAATAATCCAGAGATCTGATCTCTGGTTAATTTTCTGAGCACTAATTGATACAGCAAGCTTGCAGAAGCAATAACCAGCCACTTGTAATGGCTGGTTATTAATGGCGCCCGTAAACTGACAAATTTTCCCATTTACGGGCACGCGCCAAATTAGCACTGCACTTGTAATCTAGCCCTTAATCCTGTTATATAAAAGGCCAAGTGTGTTTGTCCGAAGCTGTCATGTGCAGTAGAGACAGCACGAGGACAAACACACCTGGCCTTACCTGACAATCCATGGCATGCTGTTTGCATGGCCGGGCGGGGCCTTGGGCGTGGTCGGCCTGGATCAGAATTGTCAGGGGGCGTGGTTGGACATGGCAAGGCATGGCCGGACGAGGTTGGCGCGACAGAGAGAAGAGAGAAATAGAAAGAGAGGGGGAGAGACAAAAAGAGATAGGAAAGATCTAAAGAGAGGGGGAAGAGCAGAAGAGAGGGGAAAGTGCAGAAGAGAGGGTGGAGAGAGAGCAAAAGAGAGGGGAGAGAGACAGAGCAAAAGAGAGGGGGAGTGAGGGGGAAGAAAGACAGCAAAAGAGAGGGGGGAGTGAGAGAGCAAAAGAGAGGGGGAAGAGAGGGGGGAGAGAGAGAGCAAAAGAGAGGGATGGAGAGAGAGATCAAAAAAAAAGGAGAGAGAACAAGAGCAAAAGAGAGGGGGGAGAGAGAGAGCGCAAAAGAGAGGGGGGGAGAGAGCGCAAAAGAAAGGGGGGGAGAGAGCGCAAAAGAGGGGGAGAGAGAGCGCAAAAGAGAGGGGAGAGAGCGCAAAATAGAGGGGGAGAGAGAGAGCTCAAAAGAGAGAGAGAGAGAGAGCACAAAAGAGAGGGGAGAGAGAGCACAAAAGAGAGGGGGAGAGAGAATGCGCGAAAACATAATTTATGTAAGAACTTACCTGATAAATTAATTTCTTTCATATTAGCAAGAGTCCATGAGCTAGTGACGTATGGGATATACATTCCTACCAGGAGGGGCAAAGTTTCCCAAACCTCAAAATGCCTATAAATACACCCCTCACCACACCCACAAATCAGTTTAACGCATAGCCAAGAAGTGGGGTGATAAGAAAAAAGTGTGAAAGCATAAAAAATAAGGAATTGGAATAATTGTGCTTTATACAAAAAAATCATAACCACCACAAAAAGGGTGGGCCTCATGGACTCTTGCTAATATGAAAGAAATGAATTTATCAGGTAAGTTCTTACATAAATTATGTTTTCTTTCATGTAATTAGCAAGAGTCCATGAGCTAGTGACGTATGGGATAATGACTACCCAAGATGTGGATCTTCCACGCAAGAGTCACTACAGGGAGTGCAGAATTATTAGGCAAGTTGTATTTTTGAGGATTAATTTTATTATTGAACAACAACCATGTTCTCAATGAACCCAAAAAACTCATTAATATCAAAGCTGAATAGTTTTGGAAGTAGTTTTTAGTTAGTTTTTTAAGCTATTTTAGGGGGATATCTGTGTGTGCAGGTGACTATTACTGTGCATAATTATTAGGCAACTTAACAAAAAACAAATATATACCCATTTCAATTATTTATTTTTACCAGTGAAACCAATATAACATCTCAACATTCACAAATATACATTTCTGACATTCAAAAACAAAACAAAAACAAATCAGTGACCAATATAGCCACCTTTCTTTGCAAGGACACTCAAAAGCCTGCCATCCATGGATTCTGTCAGTGTTTTGATCTGTTCACCATCAACATTGCGTGCAGCAGCAACCACAGCCTCCCAGACACTGTTCAGAGAGGTGTACTGTTTTCCCTCCTTGTAAATCTCACATTTGATGATGGACCACAGGTTCTCAATGGGGTTCAGATCAGGTGAACAAGGAGGCCATGTCATTAGATTTTCTTCTTTTACACCCTTTCTTGCCAGCCACGCTGTGGAGTACTTGGACGAGTGTGATGGAGCATTGTCCTGCATGAAAATCATGTTTTTCTTGAAGGATGCAGACTTCTTCCTGTACCACTGCTTGAAGAAGGTGTCTTCCAGAAACTGGCAGTAGGACTGGGAGTTGAGCTTGACTCCATCCTCAACCCGAAAAGGCCCCACAAGCTCATCTTTGATGATACCAGCCCAAACCAGTACTCCACCTTGCTGGCGTCTGAGTCGGACTGGAGCTCTCTGCCCTTTACAAATCCAGCCACAGGCCCATCCATCTGGCCCATCAAGACTCACTCTCATTTCATCAGTCCATAAAACCTTAGAAAAATCAGTCTTGAGATATTTCTTGGCCCAGTCTTGACGTTTCAGCTTGTGTGTCTTGTTCAGTGGTGGTCGTCTTTCAGCCTTTCTTACCTTGGCCATGTCTCTGAGTATTGCACACCTTGTGCTTTTGGGCACTCCAGTGATGTTGCAGCTCTGAAATATGGCCAAACTGGTGGCAAGTGGCATCTTGGCAGCTGCACGCTTGACTTTTCTCAGTTCATGGGCAGTTATTTTGTGCCTTGGTTTTTCCACACGCTTCTTGCGACCCTGTTGACTATTTTGAATGAAACGCTTGATTGTTCGATGATCACGCTTTAGAAGCTTTGCAATTTTAAGAGTGCTGCATCCCTCTGCAAGATATCTCACTATTTTTGACTTTTCTGAGCCTGTCAAGTCCTTCTTTTGACCCATTTTACCAAAGGAAAGGAAGTTGCCTAATAATTATGCACACCTGATATAGGGTGTTGATGTCATTAGACCACACCCTTTCTCATTACAGAGATGCACATCAACTAATATGCTTAATTTGTAGTAGGCTTTTGAGCCTATACAGCTTGGAGTAAGACAACATGCATAAAGAGGATGATGTGGTCAAAATACTCATTTGCCTAATAATTCTGCACTCCCTGTAGAGAGGGAGGGATAAAATAAAGACAGCCAATTCCGCTGAAAATAATCCACACCCAAAATAAAGTTTAAATCTTATAATGAAAAAAACTGAAATTATAAGCAGAAGAATCAAACTGAAACAGCTGCCTGAAGTACTTTTCTACCAAAAACTGCTTCAGAAGAAGAAAACACATCAAAATGGTAGAATTTAGTAAAAGTATGCAAAGAAGACCAAGTTGCTGCTTTGCAAATCTGATCAACCGAAGCTTCATTCCTAAACGTCCAGGAAGTAGAAACTGACCTAGTAGAATGAGCTGTAATCCTCTGAGGCGTTGTTTTACCCGACTCAACATAGGCATGATGAATTAAAGATTTTAACCAAGATGACAAAGAAATGGCAGAGGCCTTCTGACCTTTCCTAGAACCGGAAAAGATAACAAATAGACTAGAAGTCTTTCGGAAATTCTTAAAAGCTTCAACATAATATTTCAAAGCTCTAACTACATCCAAAGAATGCAATGATTTCTCCTTAGAATTCTTAGGATTAGGACATAATGAAGGAACCACAATTTCTCTACTAATGTTGTTAGAATTCACAACCTTAGGTAAAAATTTAAAAGAAGTTCGCAACACAGCCTTATCCTGATGAAAAATCAGAAAAGGAGACTCACAAGAAAGAGCAGATAATTCAGAAACTCTTCTAGCAGAAGAGATGGCCAAAAGAAACAAAACTTTCCAAGAAAGTAATTTAATGTCCAATGAATGCATAGGTTCAAACGGAGGAGCTTGAAGAGCCCCCAGAACCAAATTCAAACTCCAAGGAGGAGAAATTGACTTAATGACAGGTTTTATACGAACCAAAGCTTGTACAAAACAATGAATATCAGGATGATTAGCAATCTTTCTGTGAAAAAGAACAGAAAGAGCAGAGATTTGTCCTTTCAAGGAACTTGCAGACAAACCTTTATCCAAACCATCCTGAAGAAACTGTAAAATTCTCGGAATTCTAAAAGAATGCCAGGAAAAATGATGAGAAAGACACCAAGAAATGTAAGTCTTCCAGACTCTATAATATATCTTCCTAGATACAGATTTACGAGCCTGTAACATAGTATTAATCACAGAGTCAGAGAAACCTCTTTGACTAAGAATCAAGCGTTCAATCTCCATACCTTTAAATTTAAGGATTTGAGATCCTGATGGGAAAAAGGACCTTGAGACAGAAGGTCTGGTCTTAACGGAAGAGTCCACGGTTGGCAAGAGGCCATCCGGACAAGATCCGCATACCAAAACCTGTGAGGCCATGCTGGAGCCACCAGCAGAACAAACGAGCATTCCTTCAGAATCTTGGAGATTACTCTTGGAAGAAGAACTAGAGGCGGAAAGAGATAGGCAGGATGATACATCCAAGGAAGTGACAATGCATCCACTGCTTCCGCCTGAGGATCCCTGGATCTGGACAGATACCTGGGAAGTTTCTTGTTTAGATGAGAAGCCATCAGATCTATTTCTGGAAGTCCCCACATTTGAACAATCTGAAGAAATACCTCTGGGTGAAGAGACCATTCGCCCGGATGTAACGTTTGGCGACTGAGATAATCCGCTTCCCAATTGTCTATACCTGGGATATGAACCGCAGAAACTAGACAGGAGCTGGATTCCGCCCATACCAGTATTCAAGATACTTCTTTCATAGCCAGAGGACTGTGAGTCCCTCCTTGATGATTGATGTATGCCACAGTTGTGACATTGTCTGTCTGAAAACAAATGAACGATTCTCTCTTTAGAAGAGGCCATGACTGAAGAGCTCTGAAAATTGCACAGAGTTCCAAAATATTGATTGGTAATCTCACCTCCTGAGATTCCCAAACCCCTTGTGCTGTCAGAGACCCCCAAACAGCTCCCCAACCTGTCAGACTTGCATCTGTTGAAATTACAGTCCAGGTCGGAAGAACAAAAGAAGCCCCCTGAACTAAACAATGGTGATCTGTCCACCACGTCAGAGAGTGTCGTACAATCGGTTTTAAAGATATTAATTGAGATATCTTTGTGTAATCCCTGCACCACTGGTTCAGCATACAGAGCTGATGAGGTCGCATGTGAAAACGAGTAAAGGGGATCGTGTCCGATGCAGCAGTCATAAGACCTAGAATTTCCATGCATAAGGCTACCGAAGGGAATTATTGTGATTGAAGGTTTCGACAAGCTGAGATCAATTTTAGACGTCTCTTGTCTGTCAGAGACAGAGTCATGGACACTGAATCTATCTGGAAACCTAAAAAGGTTACCCTTGTCTGAGGAATCAATGAACTTTTCGGTAAATTGATCCTCCAACCATGATCTTGAAGAAACAACACAAGTCGATTCGTATGAGATTCTGCTAAATGTGAAGACTGAGCAAGTACCAAGATATCGTCCAAATAAGGAAATACCACAATACCCTGTTCTCTGATTACAGACAGAAGGGCACCGTGAACCTTTGTAAAAATTCTTGGAGCTGTTGCTAGGCCAAACGGCAGAGCCACAAACTGGTAATGCTTGTCTAGGAAAGAGAATATCAGAAACTGATAGTGATCTGGATGAATCGGAATATGCAGATATGCATCCTGTAAATCTATTGTGGACATATAATGCCCTTGCTGAACAAAAGGCAGGATAGTCCCTATAGTTACCATTTTGAATGTTGGTATCCTTACATAACGATTCAATATTTTTAGATCCAGAACTGGTCTGAAGGAATTCTCCTTCTTTGGTACAATGAAGAGATTTGAATAAAACCCCAGCCCCTGTTCCAGAACTGGAACTGGCATAATTACTCCAGCCAACTCTAGATCTGAAACACATTTCAGAAATGCTTGAGCTTTCGCTGGATTTACTGGGACACGGGAAAGAAAAAATCTCTTTGCAGGAGGCCTTATCTTGAAGCCAATTCTGTACTCATTTGTATTATTACAAAATTGCGTATATGTTTTAAACAATGTTCAATGTGCAATATTTGTTAACCAATCATATTTATTGTTATATTATTTCTGTTACCATAATACCTTGCAATACATTTATGTACGCATATTTATGAGTACTTCCTTAATATTCTCCAATCACAGCGTATTTTACATTTTACTCTGGTTACATGTATATTTATATAGATATCATATTTTATTCTGTGAGGCAGTTGATGAGATATTTGAAAATGGTTGCTGAGAGGTTTACAGTTGTGGAGAATGAAATCCTTGTATCTGCTCTGGAGCCAAACTATGACATGCTTTTTGGACCACAGAGGCGTGACACTAGTTTAAAGACAAGGGATGCAATCTGGGAAGATATTGCTGAAATGGTTAATTTAAATGCCACACATATAAAGACTGTTGCTCAATGTCGCAAAAGGGTTGCAGACATTAAAAGGAAAGTTCAAAGAAAGAATAAGAGGAGGAGGCGATTTTTAAAATATGAAAGAATATTTATTAAACTTTTAAAGGGACATGCCACCCACAATTTTTCTTTTATGATTTAGAAAGAGAATGCAATTTTAAACATCTTTCTAATTTAATTCTATTATCTAATTTGTTTTATTCTCTTGATATTCTTTGATGAAAAGCATATCTAGATATGCTCACTAGCTGCTGATTGGTTGCTGCACATAGAAGCATCATGTGATTGGCTCATCATGTGCATTGCTTTTTCTTCAAATAAGGATATTTAAAAAATGAAGCTAAATAAATTATGGAAGTAAATTGTAATGTTGTTTAAATTTCTATTCTCTATCTGAATCATGAAAGAAAGATTTTGTGTTTAGTTGCCCTTTAATGTCTGTAAACCCTAATGTGGACATTGAGCAACAGTCGACTTCAGCATCATCTTCCCAGACTTCTCCCTTGTGTGAAGAACATGTAGATGTCTCTGTTGGCCCAGAAAGTGATGTTTCACAGCAAAATAATTCTGAGGATGTGGATGAAGGTAATTTTTTTTTTCTTTTAATTTATTTAGTTAACATATCATGTTCCTTATAAAAAATTACATCAAGTTTATTTTAATTTAGTGCAAGAAGTTACTACATCACCAGCATTACTTGCTGAAAGCACTGAGGCAGCGTGTGGAAGTGACCAATTTGAAATTCCAGCAATTCAAAATATTGAATTCAT
Source organism: Bombina bombina (assembly GCF_027579735.1). NCBI lineage: Eukaryota > Metazoa > Chordata > Amphibia > Anura > Bombinatoridae > Bombina > Bombina bombina. Next base: position 649,359,927 of record NC_069502.1, on the reverse strand, counting down.
CATTACCGGTATATATGTGGATATTTTTATTTTATAATCATTTAGCATGTAAATTTAAACATCAATTTAAAGGGACAATGAACCCACATTCTTTAATTTGTGAATAAGATACAGCATGCAATTAAAATCAACTTTCTAGTTTACTCCTATTATCAAATGTTATACATTCTCTTGCTATCTTTATTCGAAAAGCTATAATGTAGGTTTTTGGCAATCAACCTGGGTTGTTCTTCTTGATTGTTGGATAAGTTCACGCACAAATAAACAACTGCTGACCAAAATAATTGCTGGCTCCTTAGCTTACATGCCTTCTTTTTCAAATCAAGATAGCAAGAATATTATTAAAATTTGATAATCGGAGTAAATTAGATATTTTCTTAAAATTGCATGTTCTATGAGTGTGTTCAGTGTCCCTTTAAGCGTAGTATTTTTTTAATATATATTCATTTTTTTATATGACAAAGTTCCCTATAGACCAATATGTAAATCCCCTGATCTATAACATGTTAGGATATCTCCTTACATCTGCTAAGTTTAACCGCAAAAACCTGCTTCAGATTTGTAAATAATGTTAAAAGCACTTGTAATGGATGGTTATTAATTATGCCTCCATAAAAGGGATTTGTTATACATTAATGGATGCACAATATTTTATTTTCACTACTTGTAATATAGAAATTAATATATAAATATGTTTCTAAATAATTTCATTTTCTTTTTTTTTAAGATGATGAAAATGCAATTAGTACAAATGTGGTTGATGCTGCCAATGGAGAAGATTCTCAACCACATGAACAAGGTATGTATTCATTTACACCTTACCATGTTAATTTGTATGTTAATAAAGAATGTCACTTATATGTGTGTGCATTTTTAATTTAAATGTAAAAATAAAATTGTCACAGTTTTTATTTTTAACACATGAACTATCAATTCCTTTTTTCTTTTTTTCTTTATCATAACAATATTTTAAATATGTGCTTAGTGCAATTCAATTTTAATGTAGTTTAATATGATATTTGTTTTATGTCTAACAGGAAAAATGGAAGAGAATACATTGGATAAAATGTGTGTTTTGATAGAGAATATCAACAACAATCTCACCATTTTAAAAGACTCTATGCTTCACAATTTAAAAAAAAAAAAGACTTCACAATCAAAAAGTAAGAAGACTTTTAACCAGAGTGATTGAAAATTGAAAAAGAACAGCGTGCTCTAATGTTCCGAGAAAGAAGGTGGGAGGGAAGGGCATTTTATTCTGGGGTTAAAACACGTGGTGGACCATTTTATCATCCACATTAATATCTTATGTTTGTTTTTTTGTTTGTTATTTAGAAAGTTAATAAAAAGAATGTTTACAATTGGTCTTTTTATTTTTTAGATTTCTACACCATACAACACATTACATATTTTCACACATGTATTAAAGGGACGTGTACATTTGATTTATGATTTCAGTGTGGGGTGTTCACAAGTATGAATATATAATTAATGAACATGGATGTATATATCATTATCAAATCATGTTCTTACTTATATTAGTTTATAATACACATGTGTCTTCATATTTGTGTGCACTGTCCCTTTAATATTTTTCAAAAATAAACCTTACAAATATTTTACAAGTTTTTTATCTTCATTTCTTTTAAATTACTATGTTTAACTCAAAGAATAATAATATACACATATTAAATTTATTTTCTTTTTCTATATTTTCTTATTGGTTTTTTACTAGCTTGAAGATTACCATCAGAATTCTGATGTCCTTTTCTTTTTCCATCAGAAATTATAACATCAGAATGTATTCCATCAATATCTGAATTACCTAAATTGGTTGATTCGGTTACAAATGAATTTAAATTTTCAGGATTTTCTGAAGAACTAACATTTAAATTTAAAGGAGTATTAGTACAATCATTTTTTTGACATAATAAAATCATTGACTGAGCTATTGATTTTAAGGACTCACTAATGTGTTCCAAATGTGTATTACTTTTTTCAACAGAATCATTTAAATTTTTAATAGCATGATTTTGTTTAACTATTTCTTCCTTAAATTCAAGCATTGTGTTATTCATAATCTCAAGTCTGTCGCGTAATAAATCATTATGTTGTATTAATTTATAACTAAATTCACCAACATCCTTATAAAATTCATTGTCCTCAGGATTGTTCTCATTTTCTGATGGTAATGAATTATTTTCATTTTGTAAAAAAATAATTGTATGTTCAGCTTCATTGCTATTGTTGTTTTCCTCCTCCTGTTCTATGTTACTATTTGAAAATGTGGCTTGTGATAAATCCAACACTACATTTATTGGTATTTCATTTTGAGATGATATATTGTTGGGTGGTAGTTCACTTTCAATACTTATTTCTTTATTAGTTATATTACATTCTAAATTATCCAACATTTCATTTTCATTAATATTAGATTCATTAAGATCCAATGATGGTGTCTCAAGATTTTCTTGTGAGCTTTCATTTTGTTCTTCTGCCACTAAAAAAAAAATGTTTTTTGGTTTATTTTATATTTATTATTTCACATACATATTTAAAATTACATTATCCAGAAACATAATCAAAATTACCTGTTCTTACACCAATATTAGTAAGTCCAGGAACTCCAGAAACCATTGCAGCTGGGATTAATTCTCTAATTATTTTTTCAGAATCAGAGTATGTGATTGGTACATATGTTCCACCACCTGTTTTCATTCTTTCAGTTTTTTCTTTTCCCATTTTTGCTTTAACTTTAATTTTTAAATCAGAGTATCTTTTTTTGCATTTGGTCACTGATCTGGGCCTAACACCTACAGCTGATACAGATTTTGAATTTTTTTCCCATATTGAATTCTTTTCAAAATTAGAAGTTTTTGCAGCCATGGATCCAAACAGTTTATCATAATACATTTGCATTTGCTGTGCTAATACCAGATTTTCATCTTCTGTGAATGCAGGGTTTCTACCAGACTCACTATTTTGTGATGATACTCCAGTTGGTAGAACCTATGAATACATTTTAAATGTCTTTTTATTAAAATAACATTACCATTAAATGTCATATTTCTTTAAATAAATAAAAGTAAATGTAAAATAACATATACAATAAATATATATAATATGGTGGATTATATGTACTTACCATTGTTAATATTTTCGTAATTTAAATACACTTGTTTTTCTATTGGAAATGAAAATCGAATTTTAAGTTTACTCCTGAAAGTAGCATAGAGAATTTTGCGCCATAAAAAGTGGACTTTTATAATGTCAAATTACGTAACGATTGCAGTTACGAATATTCACAAACACATTTACGAAGTTTATATTGAAATAGCGAAGGATGATTGCGTATGTTTTCACTGCAAAACTTTATTACAAAATGTGCAATGATCAAAAATTACGTGATCAAAGAGCGTCGTAATAAGCAATTATGGAGACTATAAATATTTTGACGTAATTTTCAAAAAAGTGCGTGAAATTCTATTTACGAGGGTAAGTTTACGAAAATTATTTCGAAATATATGATTTTAAATTTAATAAAATATTTAATTTACAATTCTATTTAATATTTATTATTACAGATGGCAGAATATATATATTATACATTATTTCAACATAGAAGATTTCAAAGGAGAAGAAGGAGGTTGATAACACATCATACAAATAGGATAGAAATCTTGAATGAAAATGATGTTGAACAATCTCAAGGATTAATTTCAGAAGCAACAACCATGAGGACACACAGGGTATACAGGCCCAGAACATACAGAGAAAGACAATTTTTAAGTGACATGCCTGATGATATTGTATTTCAAAGATTTCGATTTAACAAATCAGTTATAATTACCATTTATGAATTATTTAAAGATGATTTGGATCCTAGAACAAGGAGAAATAGAGCAATACCAGGAATTGTTAAATTATTGACCACACTTCATTTTTTGGGAACGGGTTCTTTCCAACATACCACCAGTTCTATTACAGGTGTGTCACAAAGTGCTTTTTCCAGGTTTCTTAACCAGGTAATTAATGTTTTCAAGAAAAATATTGACAGATTTATAAAATTTCCAATGACTGAAAATGAAAAAAATATAATTAAGGAATATTTCTATGAACATTATGGAATACCAAATACTCTAGGATGTATTGACTGCAAACACATACAAATTTGTGCACCAATTGATCATCCAGAAACATATTTTAACAGAAAAGGGTGGCACTCTCTAAACACTCAAGTTGTATGTGACCACAAATACAAAATTATTTCTCTGTTGTCAGCTTTTCCAGGGAGTGCACATGACTCGTATATTCTAAAGCAATCACTCCTTTATGAAGATATGAATGCAGGAATTTGTGGAAATGGTTTGATACTTGGTAAGTTATGTACTAAGATGTTTAATTGCCTAATACATAAAATTAATTATTTGTAATACTAACCATAAATCATACATCCAACAGGAGATGCAGGATACCCATGTTACAAATGGTTAATCACACCTGTCTCCAAACCAGCAAACAGAAAAGAAATGAAGTTCAATGACACACACTCAAAAGCAAGATCAGCTATTGAACGTACATTTGGACTTCTTAAGAGTAGGTTCCGTTGTATTGATAAAACTGGAGGAGCATTAAAATATCAACCGACAAAGGCTGCAGACATAATAACTTTGTGTTGTATGCTTCATAATTTAGCCATTGAAAATAATCTAGATATTGATGTGGATTATGATGATGAACATGGAATAATTCAAAATGAATTTTCTTCACAGGACCCTGCTGTAAACACCAGTGTGAGGGAACACATGATTAATAATTATTTTTGATTTAAAACTGTATAATTACATTGCATTGCATTGCTTTACTTATGAATGCAATTGTATTAATTTTCTTTTTATTTCAAAATAAACAGAAGTCAGAAATAATACATGAGTTTTGGACATTTAATATTTATAATATAAAAATCTGAATTTCTAAGTTCAAAGTTGATAATACAATTGATCAATAGACACTTTTTAAAAAAATTACGAATACAGAATTACACATACGAAGTGGGTATTTAACATTACGCAAACCAAAAAAACCATTCGCAGCGTATGTCGAATGACGAAAAAACGCCCATTTCGAATACATACACGCAATCAATTTCGAACACTTTCATTCATTCCGATATTATATTCGCACTCCAGTGCGAACATCTTTACATCATATCATTTTAAAAACGAGCTTTCAATCATCGAGGCCAATGTGCTTTGCTGCAATAAAGCAATGTAATCCAATTCAAACTGTTATTAGTACTTTTAATGGCTTTCTGAATGCTTGATTTATTACACTATGGATATTAATTTGCATTGACAAAAATACTGCCTTTATTACATTAGGTTAAAAACCAAATGCACAGTTAACACAGTTAAACGCGGGTTTGCTTCCTGCTTATAATAAGGCACTTCATTATAGCAACTGTTTTGCCAATATATATAAGACTACAACAATTTACCATTATCCAATCACCACACCATACCCTTAATTGTCATATTTAACCTCTTAAAATTCTATAGTTTTATAAAAAGTGATTTTAACCTTTAAGGGACATTATAGTTAAAAAGGTGCATGCTCTTATTCTTTAGAGGATGTAATTTTATCACTGTCGAACCGGCAAATTTATAAATAAAAAGGAAGTATTAATGATCTTCAACAAATATAGTATATAATAGTTAAATACAATATTCTATTCAAAACATAATAAATTAAAATTATATTTATATCACCGTATAGTGATGCACTTGATTTATCATAGGGCAGGCGGATGACCGAGATTCCTAGTTTCCAGTTAAGGAACCATTGCTCAAATGCAAACAACACAAGCAGGATCAAAGGCGACAATGCATAATTTAGAGACAGGGTTGTTACATAGAGATTACACTGATTCAAATGATCAAAATCGAGCCGCACAAAAATTGAGACTTAAGTGTAGCAGCTGCAGAATCTGTGTACAAATAACTATACCAGTCTATGAGAGTCACAAAAGCCAATTAAAGGCACAGTCTAGTCTTATTTACACGTTCATGATTCAGATAGGTATGCAATTTAAACAACTTTCCAATTTACTTTTATCACCAAATTTGCTTGTTTCTTTTAGTATTCTTTGTTGATTGCTTAAAGGGATACTAAACCTAAAATATTTCTTTAATAATTCATAGACCATGCAATTTTAAACAACTTTCTAATTTACTCCTTTTATCAATTTCTGATCGTTCTCTTGCTATTTTTATTTAAAAATCAAGAATGTAAAGCTTAAGAGCCGTCCCATTTTTGGTTCAAAACCTGAGTTATGCATGCTAATTGGTGGCTAATGTAGTCACCGATAAGCAAGTGCTATCCAGGGTGCTGGACCTAAAATAATACAATTCTCAAATATGATTCATGTCATCCTAGACATGTAGTCAGGGGTATCCCCAAAGGAGGATATACTAGAATAAAGAGAAATTGTACAACAGATACTGAATATCAGAAACAATCAAAGGAAGTCACTAAAAGACTTCAAGGTAGGGGGTATACTGAAAAAGTACTGACAAAAGCCAAACAAACTGTAGATAACACTAAGAGAGAGGATTTGCTCAAATATAAATATAAACAAGAACACAAACAGGCCAGCCAAAAAATTAAATTCATTACTACATATAGGCCTCTAGTTATGAAGCTCCATATTTACCTGCATTCGCCGGCCCAATACGCTCGCCCAAGCTCGCCTAACATCGCCACCGCAGACCTGAATACGTTCACAAAGTTATCAAAAAATCTGTCAAGAAGCTGCGCACCAAGTACGGTGCGATGAGCAGCGGATTGTTGTTAACTGACAGTCATCGATCTCGCTGCTCATCGGCTTCTTTGCAGCTTTCTTGCTAGCCTGTCACTAAGCACCCACACTAGTATACTGTTTACCCCTTAAACCGCTGCTCCCGGAGCCCCCCGCACCTATATAAAGTTATTACCCCTTAAACCGCTGCTCCCGGACCCCTCCGCAACTATAATAAATATATTAACCCCTAAACCGCCACCCCCGGACCCCGCCGCAACTAAATAAATATATGAACCCCTAAACCGCCGCTCCCGGACCCCGCCGCCACCTACATTATACCTATTAACCCCTAATCTGCCCTCCCTACATTGCCGCCACCTACTTTATACTTATTTACCCCTATACCGCCGCTCCCAGACCCCGCCGCAACTAAATAAATATATGAACCCCTAAACCGACGCTCCTGGACCCCGTCACCACCTACATTATACCTATTAACCCTAATCTGCCGCCCCCTATACCGCCGCCACCTACATAAAGTTATTAACCCCTAAACCACCGCACCCGGACCCCGCTGCCACCTACATTACATTTATTAACCCCTATCCTACCCCCCATACACCGCCGCCACCTACAGTACATTAATTAACCCCTAATATACCCCCCTACACCGCCGCCAATATAGTAAATGAATTAACCCCAAAACCTAAGTCTAACCCTAACACCCCCCTAACTTAAATATTATTTAAATTAATCTAAATAAATATTCCTATAATTAAATAAATTATTCCTATTTAAAACTAAATACTTACCTATAAAATAAACCCTAAGATAGCTACAATATAATTAATAATTACATTATAGCTATTTTAGGGTTTATTTTTATTTTACAGGCAACTTTGTATTTATTTTAACTAGGTACAATAGCTATTAAATAGTTATTAACTATTTAATAGCTACCTAGCTAAAATAACAACAAAATTAGCTGTAAAATAAATCCTAACCAAAGTTACAAATACACCTAACATTAAACTATCAATAAATTAATTAAAGAATTAACTACAATTATCTATAATAAAATACAATTAAATAAACTAAACTATATTACAAAAAACACTAAATTACAAAAAATAAAAAAATATTACAAGAAGTTTAATCTAATTACACCTAATCTAAGCCCATTAATAAAATAAAAAAGCCCCTTAAAATAATAAAATTCCCTATTCAAAACTAAACTACAAATAGTAGTAATCAGCTCTTTTACCAGCCCTTAAAAGGGCCTTTTGCGGGGCATTGCCCCAAAGTAATCAGCTCTTTTACCTGTAAAAAAAAGAAATACAATACCCCCCCAGCATTACAACCCACAACCCACAACCCACACACCCCTACTCCAAAACCCACCCGATCCCCCCTTAAATAAACCTAAAACTACCCCTTTGAAGATCACCCTACCTTGAGCCGTCTTCACCCTGCCGTGCACCACTGGTCATCCGATGAGGCAGAAGAGGACATTCAGACCGGCAGAAGTCTTTATCTGACCGGGACAGAAGAGGTCCTCCATCCGGGAGAAATCTTCATCCAAGCGGCATCTTCTATCTTCATCCTTCCGGCGATGAGCGGCTCCATCTTGAAGACCTCCGGCACGGAACATCTTTCTCGGCCGACAACTACCCGACGAATGGCTGGTCCTTTAAATGACGTCATCCAAGATGGCGTCCCTCGAATTCCGATTGGCTGATAGGATTCTATCAGCCAATAGTAATTAAGGTAGGAAAAATCTGATTGGCTGATAGAATCAGCCAATCGGATTGAGGTTTAATCCAATTGGCTGATTGGATCAGCCAATAGAATGCAAGGTCAATTCTATTGGCTGATCCAATCAGGCTGTATATACCGTTATATGTGATAAATCTACAGCTTGCTCTTACAGCAGACGTTACATTTGTTGCTCTCCGCTGGTTGAGTTTGATCACAGTGAAGATGAAATTACACTCACTGGTTTCTAAGAAATCTTTTTAGGACCTAAAACGTTTGCTAAGAGCACCACAAACAGCAACCGGTGTGCAGGGACATCCCATGTAAATGGAAGCTGAGAGATGACTATAGTTTGTGTAGGTCTGTAATACACATGTGCAAAGCTGTCAGTGTGTTCACAGCTGGCACAAACCTTTAGATGAAACAGGAGCAGCATATGGGAGGCAAGTAAGATCACACCACCTCTTGTGCCCAGGTGGGAGCACTCAGGTTATAAGTGGTCATCAGATACTCAAATGCAGGGAGGGTGTATTTCTGTAATGGACTGCAGCTGTAAAATCAGGGGCACAAGCTCGATGCGGCTGTGTGGCAGTGGCTGCAGTGGGACAAGGTAAATGGGTGATGTGTAGTGAAACACCGTGGTGCACAGGACAGTGTGTAAGGTGGTGTGTGCATGCACAGCCAGTGGGCAAGGTGAAGGGGTGCTGCGTCCATGTGTTGTGACAGGCTCTGGTACAAAGGACAGTGGGCAAGGTAGTGTGTGCTGAGCTCATGTGTAGTGATAAACACAAGACAATGTGCCACCGGGTCTGATGACCCCTTATAACCTGATTGCTCCCCAAAAAAATAGGCACTTAGGCAAAAATAAATTTGCGCCCGGTGTCCCAGTACTGTGCGATCACACTCGCATTAAATAAATGTTCTAAGACCTGCAAGGGCGCAAATTTATTTCTGCCTAAGTGCCTACTTTTTTGGGGAGCATTCAGGTTATAAGGGGTCATCAGACACTCAAATGCAAGGAGGGTGTATTTCTGTAACGGACCGCAGCTGTAAAATCAGGGGCACAAGCCACATCAGTTGAGATAAAGTTGAATGTGGATTTAGGTATCTGCTAAAAAACAGAAAATAGAATAACAATTGCTTGGTAAGGTCTGTTTTATACTAGTGCCCAGTCAGCTCCTGGTTGGATATTATTTCTCTATTATAATCTGGGGCACAGACCATCACATCGCCGCCTACCCGGCACTCACTGCCTCTCATTCTCTGTAGCACAAAGCATGGATGAGAGGCAGTGAGTGCCGGGTATGAACAGCTACTAGAGAGCTGAAATTGCAGGAGCGCGCAGGGACGAGAAGAAAGGACAGGATCCTGTTAGTACAAGCTTTTGGGAGACGTCACAGGAGGAGGGGTCAGGCGGCCATTTCAAAAAGGCCAGATGAGATCAGTAAGTGTATTTTCTGCCAAAGTTTATTTAGATGAAAATTTGGCTACAGTTTACTGTAAAGATCATTATTTAACTAATCTAAATAAGTTAAAGTAATTTTTGGGTTGACTGTCCCTTTAACCCCTTAATGACCGAGGACGTGCAGGGTACGTCCTCTTAAAAAAGTCACTTAACGACCAAGGACGTACCCTGCACGTCCTCGGTTTGGAAAGCAGCTGGAAGCGATCCTGATCACTTCCAGCTGATTTCCGGTTATTGCAGGATGCCTCGATATTGAGGCATCCTGCAATAACATTTTTTACCCCTCCGGTGCAGAGAGAGCCACTCTGTGGCCCTCTCTGCACCGGACATCGATGGCCGCATTCGTTGGTGGGTGGGAGCTGAAGTGGGAGGTGGGTGGGCGGCCATCGATGGCTTCTTAGTGAGAGAGGGGGGCGGGATCGGTTGCGGTATCGCCGGGGGCGCGCACGGGCGCGCGCGCGCGTGCACGGGGGTGGCGGGCGGGCGCGTGCACGGGGCGGGAGCGGGTGGGAACCGCTACACTACAGAAAAAAGGTACAAGTTGAATATATAATTAACTTATTTTTTTTAAAGCATCTAAGGGATCAGGAAGGGGTGGGGGGTTGGTATTGGGGGGGGGAAGCTACACTACAGAAAAGGGGCATTTTTTTTATATTTAACCGCATATTTTTCACTAAAATGGGTACTGGCAGACAGCTGCCAGTACCCAAGATGGCGCACATTAAGTCAGAGGGGGAGGGTTAGAGAGCTGTTTGGTGGGGGATCAGTGAGGTTGGGGGCTAATGGGGATCCTACACATAAGCATATGTAAATATGCTAAAAAAAAAAGCACAAAAAAGCCAAAATTCTCCTTTTATTTTAGTACTGGCAGAGTTTCTGCCAGTACTTAAGATGGCGGGGACATTTGTGGGGTAGGGGAGGGAAGAGAGATGTTTGGGAGGGATCAGGGGGTCTGATGTTTCAGGTGGGAGGCTGATCTCTACACTAAAGCTAAAATTAACCCTGCAAGCTCCCTACAAGCTACCTAATTAACCCCTTCACTGCTAGCCATAATACACGTGTGATGCGCAGCGCCATTTAGCAGCATTCTAATTACCAAAAAGCAACGCCAAAGTCATATATGTCTGCTATTTCTGAACAAAGGGGATCCCAGAGAAGCATTTACAACCATTTGTGCCATAATTGCACAAGCTGTTTGTAAATGATTTCAGTGAGAAACCTAAAATTGTGAAAAATGTAACATTTTTTTTAATTTGATCGCATTTGGCGGTGAAATGGTGGCATGAAATATACCAAAATGGGCCTAGATCAATACTTGGGGTTGTCTACTACACTACACTAAAGCTAAAAATACCCCAAAAAGCTCCTTACATGCTTCCTAATTAACCCCTTCACTGCTGGGCATAATACACGTGTGGTGGGCAGTGGCATTTAGCGGCCTTCTAATTACCAAAAAGCAAAGCCAAAGCCATATATGTCTGCTATTTCTGAACAAAGGGGATCCCAGAGAAGAATTTACAACCATTTATGCCATAATTGCACAAGCAGTTTGTAAATAATTTCAGTGAGAAACTGAAAGTTTGTGAAAAAATTTGTGAAAAAGTGAACGATTTTTTGTATTTGATCGCATTTGGCGGTGAAATGGTGGCATGAAATATACCAAAATGGGCCTAGATCAATACTTTGGGATGTCTTCTAAAAAAAAATATATACATGTCAAGGGATATTCAGGTATTCCTGAAAGATATCAGTGTCCCAATGTAACTAGCACTAATTTTGAAAAAAAATGGTTTGAAAATAGCAAAGTGCTACTTGTATTTATGGCCCTATAAGTTACAAAAAAAGCAAAGAACATGTAAACATTGGGTATTTCTAAACTCAGGACAAAATTTAGAAACTATTTAGCATGGGTGTTTTTTGGTGGTTGTAGATATGTAACAGATTTTGGGGTTCAAAGTTAGAAAAAGTGTGTTTTTTTCCATTTTTCCTCATATTTTATAAATTATTTTATAGTAAATGATAAGATATGATGAAAATAATGGTATTTTTAGAAAGTCCATTTAATGGCGAGAAAAACGGTATATAATATGTGTGGGTACAGTAAATGAGTAAGAGGAAAATTTCAGCTAAACACAAACACCGCAGAAATGTAAAAATAGCCTTGGTCCCAAACGGACAGAAAATGGAAAAGTGCTCTGGTCACTAAGGGGTTAAAGGGACACTGAACCCAAATTTTTTCTTTTGTAATTCAGAAAGAGCATGCAATTTTAAGCAACTTTCTAATTTACTCCTATAATAAATTTTTCTTTGTTCTCTTGCTATCATTATTTGAAAAAGAAGGCATCTAAGCTTTTTTTTGGTTTCAGTACTCTGGACAGCACTTTTTTATTGGTAGATGAATTTATCCACCAATCAGCAAGGACAACCCAGGTTGTTCACCAAAAATGGGCCGGCATCTAGACTTACATTCTTGCATTTCAAATAAAGATACCAAGAGAATGAAGAAAATTTGATAATAGGAGTAAATTAGAAAGTTGCTTAAAATTTCATGCTCAATCTGAATCACAAAAGAAAATTTTTGGGTACAGTGTCCCTTTAAGTAGATGAAAACATGAATAATTTAAATATTCATTTTAATAAATGTTTTAACTATGTATTAACTGTAAATATTTCACATACCTATGTTCTGCACATAGCAGAATATGTTCTATGTATCTCTAAATATATATTCATATTTATATATATATGGATAAACAAGAGGGCATGCATGTAAAAGGACACAAATAGCGCTGGTTGCTCTTTGTCTTCCTTTTTCCCTTTCCTCCTCTACATCCTCTCTGCCTCTTTTTGTTTTTCTTGAGTCCCTCTGATTCCACTCTAGGGATGGAGGTATTTGTTGGTTCTGGGTTAAGTTGTTGCTCCCTATTTGTGTTTTCCTTTGTGGTGGTATTAGAACATTTATATTATTATCACCAGTATTCTGATCATTCTTTATGTGTACAGGGGTCCTCTTCTCTCTAGTAACCTGAACTTTAGGGTGATTTTCTTTGTTATGGTTTATCCAATTAGGCCTGCATCCATTTCTATTATGGTAATACTGATTACTATTCTCTGGTCTATAATAGTTGTAATTTCTTGTACCTCGAAATCCCTCATTATAACCTCTCCTTGTATTAGGTGGTATATTTTCTCTGTGCTTATCTGGTATTCTCCTATTAAAGTGTCTATATTCATACGGGTTCTTGTAATGTGTCTGATTATTTGTGTGATGATTCCTATACTCAAAGGTGTTCCTTGTATCTGATGGTTCTCTATATGTGTTATTCTGATTATATTGTTTTTCTTTGCTGTTGTATCTTTCCTTTTGTACTGAAACAGAGTTGGGTTTTGTATTTGTATTCTCTCCCTTTAATGATTTGATTCTATTTCTCTGTTGGAAATTTCTATAGGTCTGATTGGTTGAGAAATCTGCTGTGCGGATCACTTACCTCATATGATTGAGGTTTGTTCTTGTAAGTTTGCACTTTGTACATACCCACTGCTATGTGTGGAATACTCCATTTTAGTTACATGATATATTGATGCACCTTCCTGTTGTATATACATTAACACTTGTATGTGTTTTCCCACATGAAACATTTGTATATAATAGTTTATTCATTTGAATTTGTATTCTGATACCCAGGTATCCACTTTGCCATTTATTATATATACTATCTCTGAGCAACCAGCGCTATTTGTGTCCTTTTACATGCCCTCTTGTTTATCCATAATTCATTTGGTGGGTGTTTTTTGAGGGAGAGGGGGGATTTTTCCCTTTCTTGTTTCAATCTTCACCCTCCTTAAAGGGACAGCTGCTTTCAGATTGGATTTTTGTTGATTGAGAATCTCTGCTGCCTAGTATACATATATACATGTATTTATAATACAGTATATGTATATATTTTTTCTGGCTCACTTTTTTAGCACCGTTACACCTTTTTCGCTTCCTGTCTCATATATATATATATATAAAGGTATAGAAATATACAGATATATATATATATATATATATATATATATATATATATTTCTATACCTATATATAATCATATATATATATATATATATATATATATATATATACACACAGTCGTATGCAATTTCATTTTCATTTTGATCTATTAAATAACTGAAGGACACAGTAATATCTCAGTAGTGAAATGAGGTTTATTGGATTAAGAGAAAATGTGCAATATGCATCAAAACGAAATTAGACAGGTGCATACATTTGGGCACCCCAACAGAAACCCTCTTCTTCATTAATATGAATTGATTGAGACATTTTTTTGGACAAGCTGACATCCTTGGGAAGAGTAAATTACTTTCTTTCATATTGAATTACCTTTCTCTTTGTTTTTAGTTTATTGCTTTTCTCATTTGTCCTACCACCTTACGTCCTTAGAATGTAGACTTTTATTACACATTCACACAGACACACATTTTTATATCAAATATAGGAATACTTTTGACCTTAATTTTATGTATATGTATATATATCAACACAAGGTAGGCTCAGGAACAACAATGCACTATTGGGAGCTAGCTGCTGATTGGTGGCAACACATATATGCCTATTTTTATTGGCTAACCTCATGTGTACATCTAGCTCTCAGTAGTGCACTGCTGCATCTTTAACAAAGGATACCAAAAGAATGAAGCAATGTTAATAATATAAGTAAATTGGAAAGCTGTTTAAAACTACATGCAGTCTTTAAATCAGGAAAGGGGAAAAAATTGATCTTTCTGTTTAAGTTTTTAACAAAGATAAAAGTCTTCAAACATAAAAAGTGTCCATATAATAATGTACAAATACCAATGGATATAAAAAAAGAAAACAGAAAAAAAGAACAGTTAGTGCTAATTGAGCAAATTTTCAGACCACATAACTGGTATCATGCACCTTGGCTACTGAGTATAGACTAGTCACACACAAGATAACGCTGAATAAACAAAGTGCTTAAACAAAGAGTAAAGTTCACAAGAGACTAACTAAAGGTAACCAGGGATTCAAAATATCAAGGGAAAATAAGAGGATAATGCCAAAAAAAAAATACAGGAAGAATTACAGGGGAAAAGTAGGAAGTTTTATAAACAAGGTTCATTTGGGTTCCAGAACAAGCCCACTTGGTCAGTTGAAAGTCAATTTATTTCTAGTGAAAAGTGAAGTACACCCAGTGTTGCTATCTACAAACCAAAGGGATTTTTGTAGCATTACACTGTAGAGAAATAGCACTATTAGGAAAATATGCAACAAGCAACTTTAATCCATAGTCTGATAAGTTAAAGGGACAGTAAACACCAAAAAACATAATTTATGTAAGAACTTACCTGATAAATTCATTTCTTTCATATTGGCAAGAGTCCATGAGCTAGTGACATATGGGATATACAATCCTACCAGGAGGGGCAAAGTTTCCCAAACCTCAAAATGCCTATAAATACACCCCTCACCACACCCACAATTCAGTTTAACAAATAGCCAAGCAGTGGGGTGATAAAGAAAGGAGTAGAAAGCATCAACAAAGGAAATTTGGAAATAATTGTGCTTTATACAAAAAATCATAACCACCATAAAAAGGGTGGGCCTCATGGACTCTTGCCAATATGAAAGAAATTAATTTATCAGGTAAGTTCTTACATAAATTATGTTTTCTTTCATGTAATTGGCAAGAGTCCATGAGCTAGTGACATATGGGATATCAATACCCAAGATGTGGAGTCTTCCACTCAAGAGTCACTAGAGAGGGAGGGAATAAAAATAAAAACAGCCATATTTCGCTGAAAAAATTAATCCACAACCCAAAAAAAATAAGTTTATTTTCATTTTTGAAAGAAAAAAAATTAAATCAAAAAGCAGAAGAAGCAAACTGAAACAGCTGCCTGAAGAACTTTTCTACCAAAAACTGCTTCCAAAGAAGCAAATACATCAAAACGGTAGAATTTAGTAAATGTATGCAAAGAGGACCAAGTCGCCGCTTTGCAAATCTGATCAACTGAAGCTTCATTCTTAAAAGCCCATGAAGTGGATACTGATCTAGTAGAATGAGCTGTAATTCTCTGAGGCGGGGCCTGACCCGACTCCAAATAAACTTGATGAATCAAAAGTTTCAACCAAGAAGCCAAGGAAATAGCAGAAGCCTTCTGACCTTTCCCATGACCAGAAAATAAAACAAATAGACTGGAAGTCTTCCTGAAATCTTTAGTAGCTTCCACATAATATTTCAAAGCTCTTACCACATCCAAAGAATGTAAGGATCTCTCCAAAGAATTTTTAGGATTAGGACACAAGGAAGGGACAACAATTTCTCTACTAATGTTGATAGAATTCACAACCTTAGGTAAAAATTGAAAAGAAGTCCGCAAAACTGCCTTATCCTGATGAAAAATCAGAAAAGGAGACTCACAAGAAAGAGCAGATAGCTCAGAAACTCTTCTAGCATAAGAGATAGCCAAAAGGAACAACACTTTCCAGGAAAGTAGTTTAATGTCCAAAGAATGCATAGGCTCAAATGGAGGAGCCTGTAAAGCCTTCAGAACCAAATTAAGACTCCAAGGAGGAGAAATTGATTTAATGACAGGCTTAATACGAACTAAAGCCTGTAGAAAACAGTGAATATCAGGAAGTATAGCAATCTTTCTGTGAAATAAAACAGAAAGAGCGGAGATTTGTCCTTTCAAGGAACTTGCAGACAAACCCTTATCCAAACCATCCTGAAGGAACTGTAAAATTCTAGGAATTCTAAAAGAATGCCAGGAGAATTTATGAGAAGAACACCATGAAATGTAAGTCTTCCAAACTCTATAATAAATCTTTCTAGAGACAGATTTACGAGCTTGTATCATAGTATTAATCACTGAGTCAGAGAAACCTCTATGACTTAGAACTAAGCGTTCAATTTCCATACCTTCAAATTTAATGATTTGAGATCCTGATGGAAAAACGGACCTTGAGATAGTAGGTCCGGCCGTAACGGAAGTGGCCAAGGCGGGCAACTGGACATCCGAACCAGATCCGCATACCAAAACCTGTGTGGCCATGCTGGAACCACCAGCCACACAAAAGACTGTTCCATGATGATTTTGGAGATCACTCTTGGAAGGAGAACTAGAGGCGGGAAGATGTAAGCAGGTTGATAACACCAAGGAAGTGTTAGCGCATCCACTGCTTCCACCTGAACATCCCTGGACCTGGACAGGTATCTGGGAAGTTTCTTGTTTAGATGAGAGGCCATGCGATCTATCTCTGGAAGCCCCCACATCTGAACAATCTGAGAAAACACATCTGGATGGAGAGACCACTCCCCTGGATGTAAAGTCTGGCGGCTGAGATAATCCGCCTCCCAATTGACTACGCCTGGGATATGCACCGCAGAGATTAGACAGGAGCTGGATTCCGCCCAGGCAAGTATCCGAGATACTTCTTTCATAGCTTGGGGACTGTGAGTCCCACTCTGATGATTGACATAAGCCACAGTTGTGATATTGTCTGTCTGAAAACAAATGAATGGTTCTCTCTTTAGCAGAGGCCAGAACTGAAGAGCCTTGAGAATTGCACGGAGTTCTAAAATATTTATTGGTAATCTCGCCTCTTGAGATTTCCAAATCCCTTGTGCTGTCAGAGATCCCCAAACAGCTCCCCAACCTGAAAGACTCGCATCTGTTGTGATCACAGTCCAGGTTGGGCGAACAAAAGAAGCCCCTTGAACCAAACAGTGGTGATCTATCCACCATGTCAGAGAGTGTCGTACATTGGGATTCAAGGATATTAATTGTGATATCTTTGTATAATCCCTGCACCATTGATTCAGCATACAAAGCTGTAGAGGTCTCATGGGAAAACGAGCAAAGGGGATCGCGTCCGATGCTGCAGTCATGAGACCTAAAACTTCCATGCACATAGCCACTGAAGGGAATGACTGAGACTGAAGGAGCCGGCATGCTGCGACTAATTTTAAACTTCTGTTAAATGTCTGTTAGAGACAGAGTCATGGACACTAATCTATCTGGAAGCCTAAAAAGGTGATCCTTGTCTGAGGAATCAAGAAACTTTTTGGTAAATTGATCCTCCAACCATGTTTCCGAAGAAACAACACTAGTTGATTCGTGTGAGATTCTGCTGTACGTAAAGACTGAGCTAGTACCAAGATATCGTCCAAATAAGGAAACACTGCAATACCCTGTTCTCTGATTACAGATAGTAGGGCACCCAGAACCTTTGAAAAGATTCTTGGAGCTGTTGCTAGGCCAAATGGAATAGCAACAAATTGGTAATGCTTGTCTAGAAAAGAGAATCTCAGAAACTGAAAGTGTTCTGGATGAATCGGAATATGAAGGTATGCATCCTGCAAGTCTATTGTGGACATATAATGTCCTCACTGAACAAAAGGCAGAATAGTCCTTATAGTCACCATCTTGAAAGTTGGCACTCTTACATAACGATTCAAAATTTTTAGATCCAGAACTGGTCTGAATAAATTTTCTTTCTTCGGTACAATGAATAGGTTTGAATAAAACCCCAAACCTTGTTCCTGAGGAGGAACCGGCATGATTACCCCTGAAGACTCCAGATCTGAAAAAAACTTCAGAAAAGCCTAAGCTTTTACTGGATTTACAGGGATGCGTGAGAGAAAAAATCTTCTCACAGGAGGTCTTACTTTGAATCCTATTCGATACCCTTAAGAGACAATGCTCTGAATCCAATGATTTTGGACAGATTTTATCCAAAAATCCTTGAAAAACGTTAATCTGCCCCCTACCAGCTGAGCCGGCATGAGAGCCGCACCTTCATGCGGATTTAGGGGCAGACTTTGGTTTCCTAAATGGCTTGGATTTATTCCAATTTGAGGAAGGCTTCCAATTGGAAGCAGATTCCTTGGGGGAAGGATTGAGTTTTTGTTCTTTAATCTGACGAAAGGAACAAAAACGGTTAGAAGCTTAGATTTACCCTTAGGTTTTTTATCCTGAGGCAAAAAAACTCCTTTTCCCCCAGTGATAGTTGAAATAATAGAATCCAACTGAGAACCAAATAAATTATTACCTTGGAAAGAAAGAGATAGTAATCTAGATTTAGATGTCATATCAGCATTCCAAGATTTAAGCCACAAAGCTCTTCTAGCTAAAACAGCTAAAGACATGGATCTAACATCAATTTTGATAATATCAAAAATGGCATCACAAATAAAATGATTAGCATGTTGCAGTAAGCGAACAATGCTAGATATGTCAGAATCCAAATCATGTTGCGCTAAATTTTCCAACCAGAAAGTTGATGCAGCCGCAACATCAGCCAAAGAAATAGCAGGTCTGAGAAGATGATCTGAATATAAATAGGCCTTCCTTAGATAAGATTCAAGCTTCCTATCTAAAGGATCCTTAAAGGAAGTGCTATCCTCCATAGGAATAGTGGTACGTTTAGCAAGAGTAGAAATAGCCCCATCAACTTTGGGGATTTTTTCCCAAAACTCTATAGATTTTGCTAGTAAAGGATACAATTTTTTAAACCTTGAAGAAGGAATAAAAGAAGTACCTGGCTTATTCCATTCCCTAGAAATCATATCAGAAATAGCCTCAGGAATGGGAAAAACCCCTGGGGAAACCACAGGTGGTTTAAAAACAGCATTTAAACGTTTATTAGACTGAACGTCAATAGGACTGGTTACCTCAATATCCAAAGTAATTACCACTTCTTTTAATAAAGAACGCATATACTCTATTTTAAATAAATAAGTAGATTTGTCAGTGTCAATGTCTGAGGAAGGATCTTCTGTTTCAGATAGATCCTCATCAGAAGAGGATGAATTATTATGTTGTTGGTCATTTGAAATTTCATCAGCTAAATGAGAAGTTTTAAAAGACCTTTTACGTTTATTAGAAGGTGGAAATGCAGACAAAGCCTTCATAATAGAATCAGAAACAAATTCTTTAAAATTGACAGGTATATCATGCACATTAGAAGTTGAAGGAACTGCAACTGGCAATGTACTATTACTAATGGAAACACTATCTGCATGTAAAAGTTTATCATGACAACTATTACAAATGACATTCGGTGGAATAATTTCTACAACTTTACAACAAATGCACTTAGCTTTGGTAGAACCAATGTCAGGCAGCAATGTTCCAGCAGAAACTTCTGAGGCAGGATCAGATTGGGATATCTTGCACAATGTTAGAGAAAAAACAACATATAAAGCAAAATTATCTATTTCCTTATATGACAGTTTCAGGAATGGGAAAAAATGCAATAGCATAGGCCTCTGAAAGCAAAAAGCAAGAGGCAAACAAACAAGGGGTATTGAAATAATGAAAAAAATTTGGCGCCAAGTATGACGCACAGCGTAACGTAAAGTCTTTTTGTCGCCAAATGACACACTTGCGTCACTAATGACGCCGCCGTGTGAAAGGTCTCAGCGTCACGTATGATGCCGGAAATTACGAAGTTGCGTCATAAACATACTTTTTCGCACCAAAAAAAAATTTCGCGCCAAGAATGACGCAAGAAAGTTTAGCATTTGACGCACCCGCGGGCCTAATACCCGCAATTACAAGAAGTAGTCAATTGAAAAAAGACTAAACCCCAGGTAAGAAATAAATTTCTTAAAAAATGTTTACATTCCCAAATATGAAACTGACAGTCTGCAGAAGGAAATACATGAATCTGACTCATAGCAAATATAAGTACAATACATATATTTAGAACTTTATATAAATGCATAAAGTGCCAAACCATAGCTGAGAGTGTCTTAAGTAATGAAAACATACTTACCAAAAGACACCCATCCACATATAGCAGATAGCCAAACCAGTACTAAAACAGTTATTAGTAGAGGTAATGGTAAATTGAGAGTATATTGTCGATCTGAAAAGGGAGGTAGGAGATGAATCTCTACGACCGATAACAGAGAACCTATGAAATAGACCCCCGTTAGGGAAATCATCGTATTCAAATAAGTGATACTCCCTTCACGTCCCTCTGAGAGGAATCGGGCTTCAACAATGCTGAGAAGCGCATATCAACGTAGAAATCTTAGCACAAACTTACTTCACCACCTCCATAGGAGGCAAAGTTTGTAAAACTGAATTGTGGGTGTGGTGAGGGGTGTATTTATAGGCATTTTGAGGTTTGGGAAACTTTGCCCCTCCTGGTAGGATTGTATATCCCATATGTCACTAGCTCATGGACTCTTGCCAATTACATGAAAGAAAAGGTATTGTTTAAAAAGATAGGTAATCCCTTTATTTACCATTCCCATACACTTTCTACCTCCATGATTACCTTGTATCTAAGCATTTTTGCAGACAGCCTCCTTATCTCAGATTGTTTGACAGACTTGCATTTCAGGCAATTAGTGTAGACTCTTAAATAACTCCACGGAAGTAGGCACCATTTTATCTATATGGCACACATGAATAAACAGTGCATGTTATTAGCTATTCACAGCCATACTGTGAGATAAGAGGTGGACTGCAGAGTCTTAGAAATAGCCTATAAGCCTCCCTAGGTTTACCCTTTAACAAAAAATACCAAAAGAATAAAGCAAATTTGATGATCGAAGTAAATAGGAAAGTTGCCCTATCTGAATAAAAAAGTTGTATTTGGACTTTACTATTCCTTTAAAGTCTTTTGAGTCAAAATAATACTTTCATGATTTAGATAGATTTTGTGATTTTAAACAACTTGTCAGTTTACTACTATTATCTAATTTGCTTCTTTCTCTAGGTATCCCTTGTTGAACTACATACCTGGGATAGCCAAGGGCAGCAAAGCACTACTGTGATTAGATCCTGATTGGTGGCTGCACATATATGCCTTGTGTTATTGGCTAACCCAATGTGTTCAACTATCTCCCAATAGTGCATTGCTGATCCTTCAACAAAGAATACCAAGAAAATTAAGCATAAGCAACTTTGATAACATAAATAAATTGGAAAGTTGTTTAAAATTGTATGTTCTACCTCAACGTTTCCCAACTCCAGTCTTTGGCACTTAACAGGCCAGATATTCATTATATCTTAGCTAGAGCACAGGTGAAATAATCAGCTGATCAGTAACCATGGTTACTAACCTACTCTCACCCTTCAGATGATTATTTCACCTGTGCTCTAGTTAAAGGGACATTAAACCCACATTTTTTCTTTCATGATTTAGAAAGAGAATGCAATTTTAATCATCTTTCTAATTTACTTCTATGATCTAATTTGTTATATTCTCTTGATATTCTTTGCTGAAAAGCATATCTAGATATGCTCAGTAGCTGCTGATTGGTTGCTGCACATAGAAGCCTCGTGTGATTGGCTCACCCATGTGCATTGCTTTTTCTTCAACTAAGGATATCTAAAAAAATGAAGCAAAATAAATAATAGAAGTAAATTGTAATGTTGTTTACATTTGTATTCTCTATCTGAATCATGAAAAAAAGATTTTGGGTTTAGTGACCCTTTAAAGGTACAATCTACACCAGAATATTTATTGTTTTAAAAGATAGATAATCCCTTTATTACCCATTCCATAGTTTGCATAACCAACACAGTTATATTAATACACTTTTTACCTCTTTGATTATCTTGTATCTAAGCCTCTGCAAACTGCCCCTTATATCAGTTCTTTTGACAGACTTGCATTTTAGACAATCAGTGCGGGCTCCTAGGAACGCTACGTGCATGAGCACAGTGTTATCTATATGACACACATGAACTAACACCCACTAGTAGTGAAAAACTGACAAAATGCCCTGACCTAAGAGGTGACCTTCAAGGTCTTAGAAATTAGCATATGAACCTCCTAGATTTAGCTTTCAACTAAGAATACCAAGAGAACAAAGCAAAATTGGTGATAGAAGTAAATTGGATAATTGTTTAACCCCTTAAGGACAAGGCCATTTTTCCATTTCTTTCCCTTAAGGACAAGGGCTATTTCTACATTTCTGCAGTGTTTGTATTTAGCCTTAATATTCTTCTTACTCATTTACTGTACCCACACATATTATATACAGTTTTTCTCGCCACTAAATGGACTTTCTAAAGATATCATTATTTTCATCATATCTTATAATTTACCATAAAAAAATTATAACATATGAGGAAAAAATGGAAAACAAAACACACTTTTACTAAATTTGATCCCCAAAATCTGTTACACATCTACAACCACCAAAAAACACCCATTTTAAATTGTTTCTAAATTTTGTCCTAAGTTTAGAAATACCCAATGTTTACATGTTCTTTGCTTTTTTAGCAAGTTATAGGGCAATAAATACAAGTAGCACTTTGCTATTTCCAAACCATTTTTTTCCCCAAAATTAGCTATAGTTACATTGGAACACTGATATCTGTCAGGAATCCCTGAATATCTCTTGACATGTATATATTTTTTTTAGTAGACAACCCAAGTATTGATCTAGGCCCATTTTGGTATATTTCATGCCACCATTTCACTGCCAAATGTGATCAAATAAAAAAAATCTTTCACTTTTTCCCAAACTTTTTCACAAACTTTCAGTTTCTCACTGAAATTATTTACAATCAACTTGTGCAATTATGGCACAAATGGTTGTAAATGCTTCTCTGGGATCTACTTTGTTCAAAAATAGAAGACATTTATGGCTGTGGCGTTGCTTTTTGGTAATTAGAAGTTCTCTAAATGCTGAGCACCACACTTGTATTAGGCCCAGCAGTGAAGGGGTTAATTAGATAGCTTGTATGGAGCTTGTAGGGTTAATTTTAGCTTTAGGATAGTGTAGTAGACAACCCAAAGTATTGATCTAGGCCCATTTTGATATATTTCATGCCACCATTTCACCGCCAAATTCGATCAAATAATAAAAATTGTTCACTTTTTCACTAACTTTGGGATTCTTACTACCACACTTGTATTATGCCCAGCAGTGACAGGGTTAATTAGGTAGCTTGTAGAGAGCTTGAAGGGTTAATTTTAGCTTTAGTGTAGAGATCAGCCTCCCACCTGACACATCCCACCCCCTGATCCCTCCCAAGGATCTCTCTTCCCTCCCCCACCCCACAAATGTCCCTGCCATCTTAAGTACTGGCAGAAACAGCTCTCTAACCCTCCCCCGCTACCTATTTGCTGCCATCTTGAGTACTGGCAGCTGTCTGCCAGTACCCAGTTTGCCTCCCAAAATTTTTTTTTTATTTTTTTTTATTTAACCCCTTAATGACCGGACCATTTTTCAATTTTCTTACCCTTAATGACAATGGCTATTTTTACATTTCTGCAGTGTTTGTGTTTAGCTGTAATTTTCCTCTTACTCATTTACTGTACCCACACATATTATATACCGTTTTTCTCGTCATTAAATGGACTTTCTAAAGATAACATTATTTTCATCATATCTTATAATTTACTAAAAAAAAATAATAAAATATGAGGAAAAAATGGAAAAAAACACACTTTTTCTAACTTTGACCCCCAAAATCTGTTACACATCTACAATCACCAAAAAACACCCATGCTAAATAGTTTCTAAATTTTGTCCTGAGTTTAGAAATACCCAATGTTTACATGTTCTTAGCTTTTTTTGCAAGTTATAGGGCCATAAATACAAGTAGCACTTCGCTATTTCCAAACCACTTTTTTTCAAAATTAGCGCTAGTTACATTGGAACCCTGATATCTGTCAGGAATACCTGAATATCCCTTGACATGTATATATTTTTTGTTAGAAGACAACCCAAAGTATTGATCTAGGCACATTTTGGTATATTTTATTCCACCATTTCACCGCCAAATGCGAGCAAATAAAAAAAAAACTTTACATTTTTCACAATTTTAGGTTTCTCACTGAAATTATTTACAAACAGCTTGTGCTATTATGGCACAAATTGTTGTAAAAGCTTCTTTGGGATCCCCTTTGTTCAGAAATAGCAGACTTATATGGCTTTGGCATTGCTTTTTTGTAATTAGAAGGCCGCTAAATTCTGCTGCGCACCACACGTAAATTATGCCCAGCAGTGAAGGGGTTAATTAGGTAGGTTGTAGGGAGCTTGCAGGGTTAATTTTAGCTTTAGGGTAGAGATCAGCCTCCCACCTGACACATCCCACCCCCTGATCCCTCCCAAACAGCTCTCTTCCCTCCCCCACCCCACAAATGTCCCCGCCATCTTAAGTACTGGCAGAAAGTCTGCCAGTACTAAATAAAAGGAGTTTTTTTTTTTTTTTTTATAAAAAAAATAAAATATTTTAGCTGTGATGGACTCCTGCCTTAGCCCCAACCTCCATGATCCCCCCCCCCAGCTCTCTAACCCTCTCCCCTATCTAATTGCGGCCATCTTGGGTACTGGCAGCTGTCTGCCAGTACCCAATTTGCACAAAAACATATAAGTATTTTCTGCTTTTTTTCTTTTTTGGGGGGTTTTCTGTAGTGTAGCAGCCCCCCACAATACCCCTCCCCCCCCTCCCCCTCCCAGATCCTTTTATATGATTTAAAAAAATATATATTTCCCCCCCCCCCTCTTCCCTCATTGGTGTCAGTGGCCAGCTAATGCGCGCGCGCGCGCCCCGCGCGCTCCCGGCACCCGGCGTGCACATTGCACTTCTAGGAACCGGATGCCGGGTAGCGATGGGCCGCCCACCCACCTCCCTGTTGCGCTCCCACCCACCAACGAACTACCGGTGCAGAGAGGGCCACAGAGTCTTCTAAAAAGGTATTGCAGGATGCCTCCATATGGAGGCATCACTGCAATACCCTGAGAGCTGCTGGAAGCGATTGCGATCGCTTCCAGCACTCTCCTAGACAACTGACGTACCAGGTACGTCCATTGTCATTAACTACTTGTTAATGCATGACGTACCTGGTACGTCAGTTGTCATTAAGGGGTTAATTTAAATTTTTCTGCAGTGTAGCTGCCCCCCTCTCCCAGATCCTTTTTAGCATTATTTTTCCCTCCTCCCTCTCCAAGTACATTGATGGCAGTGGTTGCTGCTCGTGCTGGCACACACATGTACGCGCACGCCCCCTGCAGGCCCCCCCGCACGCTCCCGGCACCCGGCGTGCACATTGCACACACAGAAACCGGATGCCGGGTAGCGATGGGCCGTCCACCCGCCTCCCTGCAGCTGCTCCCACCCACCAATGATCGGCACCATCGCTACCGGTGCATCGGTCTTGGAAAAAAGGTATTGCAGTGATGCCTCAATATCGAGGCATCACGGCAATACCTTGAAAGCGGCTGGAAGCGATCAGGATCGCTTCCAGCCGCTTTAAACCCCTAATGACGTACAGGGTACGTTGCTGGTCTTTAAAGACCAGTTTGTGTGTGACGTACCCTGTACGACTTGAGTCGTTAAGGGGTTAAAATTACATGCCCTATCTGAATAATGAAAGTTTAATTTTGACTAGACTGTCTCTTTAAGATATAATTAATATGTGGCCTGTTAAGGGTCCTAAGGACTGGTATTAAGAAACACTATTCTACCTGAAGTATGATTTTTCATGCCACTTTAATTATCATTGTCACTGCTAATTAGGGTTGCCACCCATCCCTTAAAATACAGAACACTTATAAGTTACACATGCAGCAGGGTGTGCAGGGAGGAACATGAATAGTGCTGTCCAGAGCCGCAATACATGTTCCTCCCTGCACACCCTGCAGCATGTGTAACTCATAAGTGTCCAGGAAAACATGGCTGAGGTGGAAACCCTACTGCTAATACATAGTGCTTCTATAGCATTACCTTTTTCCTAATGGTATAGATTTTCTACAAGCTTATCCACAAAGAAAAATCTGTCAAATATCATTGGATAAAGTTCTTTTTATTTAATAAAGTTGGATGAATAAACATTACACAAGCAGAGAGTTGGCTGGGATCTTAATTTCCATGAGGTTCCAGGAAAGTTTCCAATTTTTAGTTAATTTATTGCAAAAGAGGATTTTTTTTTCTCCAGAAACAGGTGTCTCTTTTGGATGGTAGAATACTGGTCTAATTAGATTTATTAAGGAAGAGGGATTTCACAGTATTATATAAAAATAAATCTGCCCTGATAAGTTTAATTAAGATGTTGCTAAGGATGTTGTTGCCACATTAGTTTTTGTGATTATGTGAAAAGGTTTGTGAGGGTCACAAGAAAAGATTTGAATGCAAAAGAAAAAAAAAATTAAACTTCCTAATTTAAAAATCAAAAAAGCTGACTAAAATAAAGTTTCATTATTATTTTTATTTGCAAATCAATTTTGTACAGTGTAGGCTGTCAATCTGGTTAAATATAGTCTATATTTAATCATGTCAATTGTGAGCAATAAAGTAATATATAAAAAATGAAAATAACAAATATTAGTACACACAGAGAGAAGTGCACTCACAGCAATGAACAACTGGCTCAATACCATTGTTAGCCTGTTCTATGGCGATTTACCACCTGGGTGCAGCTTCATTTTAGCCCAGTAATGCTTTTCACAGAGTAGAACTTTCCTGTAGTATATCAGTCTGATCCCGCCTATTACGGTCAGTTCAGGGACAAAACACCAGGCAATTCCTCTCTGAACAAGGAACACAGCAACCCCAGGTGATCGTGTCGGCCTTCATTAGGCCTCATCAGTGAGGAATATTATGTTGTGTCCAATAGTGCAATTCAATAATTGTAGGATACGCTTAAAAAGTAAATGAATAGGAGTCAATCCAATATATTTTCAACACATTGATATCCCTTAAAGAGGGAATACATACAACGTAAAGGAAAACTGTGTAGTTAAAGGGATGTATAACCCAACATTTTTCTCTCATGATTCAGAGAGAGCACGCAATTTTATACAACTTTCTAATTTACCTCTGTTACCGAAATGTCTTCATTCTCTTGTGTAAAAGCAGGGATGAAATAGACGGCAATACTATTTCCTGCTCCAAACACCTAGCTAGGTACCTCTTCAACAAAGAATATCATAGGGAAAAAAGCACATTTTATAATATAAGTAGGATGTAAAGTGTTTTGTTTTTTTTGTTTGTTTTTTTAATTGAATGCTATGTCTGAAATACAAAGAAAATATTTGAGTTTCATATCCGTTTAATTTAATATATATATATGTATATGTAAAGGTGCTGAATTGTTACTGCTCTGTGTAAAGTACTCACCTAAGATTAAACTGTCAGGCTAACAGTATAAAACAGCAGGAGCCTTATTTATAAGAGTAGCATAATTAGGCTGACCATATTGCCGCTTTAAAAAGGGACACATATGAATAATACATATGTCAGGGTTCTTATACAAAACATTTCTTTAAACCGCCCCTGAAAACAACCCTGAAATGTGTATTTTTCATATGTGTCCCTTTTTAAAGCGGCAATATGGTCACCCTAATACATGTATTAAAATGTTAAAACAAGTAATTCACAAAGGGCTATTGTCCATTCATACAGTAAAATACACTGAAAATGCACTTTATTTACACAGATGTTTCAAAAAAGATGTATACATTTTTGAAATTCAACACTTAACATGTTGAAAATATATTTATGCCTGTTTTACGGGCTGTTTCTTGACAGATTGCTTGCCTTTTTAGTGTTAAAATTCTTAATTCTGCTCAATTCTTACCATGTCTTGAAATTATATTACTTATGAAGTGAAAAATCTTGCTTTCAAACATATTAGGCAATACTGATAATATTTGTTGTCTTTTGCCTTTGCCCTACAGCAATGTTTTTCAAAGTGTGATGGGGGCTTCCCCAGGGCGGGCGCTATAGCATATAAGAGGAGGTGCGGGAGCAGTGACACTTCACACTATCCTATAGAAATCACAAGCAGCAGCTGACTTCAGCAAAACATAAAATGATTTTTAAGAATGGACAATCACACTTGTCAGGTCATGGCAGTGAAGTCAAAGTTGCTCAGAGACAGCGTTGAGTTTGTTGTCTTGATCACTAAGGGCCAGATTACAAGTTGAGCTCTAAAGCGATATTTGTGCTCCACTGAGTAATACCAGTGCACCTTAATGTGCGCTGGTATTACAAGTTGATAGCAATGCGAACTTGATTGCTGGTAAGCACTTCAATAGGCTCCAATGAGAGCCTTGTTTTGATGCCATCATACACAGCACAGAACCAAAGCGCAGCAAAGGGGGTAAGTGATGGCAGCAAATTGTAAATATATATGTATATGACTATATACAAATATATTTGTGTGTTAATATGTGTATATAAACATATTAACACATAAATATATATGTATATAAGCATATACATATATATATATATATTTACTGGGAACACACAGTTCTCATAGACTGCAATGTAAAGGCACTTTTCACCCCACACTGCCAACTTTATCGCCCAAAAACTGCCTAGTGCACTTATTTTATTAAAAAATAAAAATGCTACAATTTTTATTTTTAAAAAAAAAATTCATAGCACTGTATTTGGGGGCATTTGGGTCACACATTTATAAACTTAAGCAGAGATCTGATCTATGTTTAATTTTATGAGCGCTAATTGCTACCGCGAGATCACGGTAGCAATAACCAGCAACTTGTTGCTAAATATTTTTTGCATCAATCACATGGGATCACTAAAATGGCGGCCATGCAGACAAAACAATGTCACAGACCTCAGACGAATGCTTTGCCAAAGTGGAAAGACTTCTGCTTAACATCTTACACAAATGCTTACCCAGCTATAGCATGGAAGCAGAGGAATTCCCAATACCGAGGATTCTTGAGGGGTATCAGGTATCGATGCCACCGGCTGCAAGGCGAGTGTGGCCCAAGCACACAATTATACATTTGAAGATAAGATATCACTGTACCTATATACATGCGTCACCAGCCATACCAGAAGATTGGATATTATTTAAAGTAAAACAAATTACACTTTGCAGCCCACCTATTATAGTGATCAGCCAGATGAACCTATATCAAGATCTTCAGATCCCTACCTCACCAAGTCCCTTAGAGCAGCTTAGCTAATATGTAATTCTCTATCTATATCTCGGGTCAGGCCTGCAATCCTTAACTCACACATTTTACTCAAATTATCACAATCAATTTCACCTGGTACCCAATACAGAGATCCTTACAGTGCTGTGATTTCACTAGACCCTGTTGCACAATCAGGCACATCCATTAGAAGTACCTATCTAGTAAATGCGTCTTCTACAAATGCGGCACTATTTTTTACATCCTCCTGCATCCCAAATTTTACCACAACAAGGGTAACATTAGCTTTAAAAGCTGATGTGGTGCTAGCCCTAGAACTTAATAGTTATATTTGCAATGTTAATAGTTTTCTTTTTGTGATAAGGTTATGGTTAAAGTTCTTTATGTTAATTATATTGTGATACAGTTAAACTTACTATTTTATCTTTGATATAATATGTCTATTACCTGCAATCACTATTATATAGTTTTACTCATATAATATATAGCCAATTGATTAGTTGCTTACTTTACAGTATATCCCTGGGGCTATATGTAAAGAACAGACAGAGGATATATGGCATTATTCCTACACTAATGTCATAGATAATGAGTTAACCCTTTATGCAATGTGGCTAATTCTTTTCTGAAACCCCACCTAAATAACGCAGCCCAATTAATCTCTCTACTTTTCTTATTCTAAGAATGTTATGTATCATCTCCAGTAAAGCCTATTAGATTGAGGAATATTTTTTTCCCTCTTCCTCACACTCAGGCAAGTTATAATACAATAGAAGAATATTATCTGTGGCCCAACCTAATTTATTTTTTCAAAATCCCCTTCTTACATTATGTTATATAATTATGTTATATAAAAATGGTCTAAGAGAGGCTGCTATTTCTTATGAGGGGAGTCCGTTTACTTTATAGGAATATGTATACCTTATATAAAAATATGGGGTCTATTTAAAATTGCACCATTACTTAAAATAGCATTATTTTATTAGACTGATTTTGACAAGTGTTAAATCTACTTCTAAGAGTACCTATGTATATAATGGTGTATCTTGTGTGTATTTTTTTCTTGATTCCTCAATAAAAATATTAATGAAAAAAAAACCTGAAAATAAAACAATACAATTTCTTTTAAGAGAAAAAAAAAGTAACATCAATTTAGGGTTTGGGGGCGCTGTCTTGTAAATTTCATCAGAAATCAGAAAATGTTAAATGGATTTATAATGTTAAAGCTTTTTCAGTGGGCAACTCTTCGTAAAACTTGAAACTAGTTATAAAACCGTAAAACACACCTGAACTGCTTTATTGTGTTTCAGACAGATTTGCATGCAAGTCATGCTGTTTGAATGCCGTCATCCACATCTTGGGTTCGAATCAACATAAGTTTACACGGTCATAAATGCTACAAACAACTGGGAACTTGTAAGCCCATTTTTCATGAATAAATAGGCCCCTATTAGTATTTGCTGTAATACAAATTATTATTCAAATGTACAGGAAAATGTTTAAAAACAGGACAGTTTCTGTGAACTGATGCTAAATAGGGAGACATAGGGCTAACTTACAAGTGGCACTGTATTTTTTTTTTCACAATCGCAAAAGCTCCGCTAGAGTTAAGCTTTTTGCACTAGTCGGGTTGCGTTCGTATTAGATGTTTAAGAAAAAACTTATTTTGCGCTAGTGTGTTAACCCAACTACTGCGAAAAAAGCAAACTTAATTTTACGTGTGTGCGTGCATGTATTCCCCCATAGAAATCAATGGAGAAGTGGGGAAAAAACACCAATCACGCAAACAACATAGCATTTTCGCATAAGAAAATGTGAAATATTTACTGTAAATACAAAGTTAAAATTTGTATTAAATATGAGTATTGCATAAATATGTTCTAACATGTTTCCGTCTACTTAATGGCAAAGGGCTATAATACACTTATATATATGTTTATATATGTGTACGCATACATCAATGTTTTTATATGTGTATATATGACTGTAAATACATACAGTTGTATGCAAAAGTTTAGGCACCCCTGACAATTTCCATGATTTTCATTTATCAATAATTGGGTGTTTGGATCAGCAATTTCATTTTGATCTATCAAATAACTGAAGGACACAGTAATATTTCAGTAGTGAAATGAGGTTTATTGGATTAACAGAAAATGTGCAATATGCATCAAAACGAAATTAGACAGGTGCCTAAATTTGAGCACCCTTGTCATTTTGTTGATTTGAATACCTGTAACTACCTAGCACTGAGTAAGTGGAACACACAATTGGTTTGGTGAGCCCATTAAGCCTTGAACTTCATAGACAGGTGCATCCAATCATGAGAAAAGTTATTTAAGGTGGCCAATTGCAAGTTGTTGTTCTCATTAACTCTCCTCTGAAGAGTGGCAAAATGGGGGCCTCAAAACAACTCTCAAATGAACTGAAAACAAATATTGTTCAACATTATGGTTTAGGGGAAGGCTACAAAAAGCTATTGCAGAGATTTAAGCTGTCAGTGTCCACTGTGAGGAACATAATGAGGAAATGGAAGACCACAGGCACAGTTCTTGTTAAGGCTAGAAGTGGCAGGCCAAGTAAAATATCAGAGAGGCAAAGGCAAAGGATAGTGAGAACGGTCAAAAACAGCCCACAGACCACCTCCAAAGACCTACAACATCATCTTGCTGCAGATGGTGTCACTGTGCATCGTTCAACAATTCAGCTTTTGGAAGAAGGTACTGTGGACTGATGAAACAAAGATTGCGTTATTTGGTCATAACAAGGGGCATTATGCATGGCGGCAAAAGAACACAGCATTCCAAGACAAACACTTGCTAGTCACAGTAAAATTTGGTGGATGTTCCATCATGCTGTGGGGCTGTGTGGCTAGTGCCGGTACTGGGAATCTTGTTAAAGTTGAGGGTCGCATGGACGCCACTCAATATCAGCAGATACTTGAGAATAATGTTGAGGAATCAGTCACAAAGTTGAAGTTACGCAGGGGTTGGATATTTCATCAAGACAACAACCCAAAACACTGCTCAAAATCTACTCTGGCATTTATGCAGAGGAACAAGTACAATGTTCTGGAATGGCCATCCCAGTCCCCAGACCTGAATATCATTGAAATTCTGTGGGGTGATTTGAAGCGGGCTGTCCATGCTTGGCAACCATCAAACCTAACTGAACTGGAGATGTTTTGCAAGGAGAAATGGTCCAAAATACCTTCATCCAGAATCCAGACACTCATTACAGGCTATAGGAAGCATCTAGAGGCTGTTATTTTTGCTAAAGGAGGCTCTACTAAATATTGATGCAATATTTCTGTTGGGGTGCCCAAATGTATGCACCTGTCTAATTTCGTTTTGATGCATATTGCACATTTTCTGTTAATCCAATAAACCTCATTTCACTACTGAAATATTACTGTGTCCTTCAGTTATTTGATAGATCAAAATAATGAAATTGCTGATCCAAACACCCAATTATTTATAAATGAAAATCATGGAAATTGTCAGGGGTCCCTAAACTTTTGCATACGACTGTATATACGCATATAAATACATTCAAATATATGTACACATATATAGACATATATGTATATGTATATATATTTATATACGGTATATATATATATATATATATATATATATACACACCGTATACATACAAATACATCTTTAGCAATGTATATGTATGTATTTCAATGTTAAAGCCCTTTGCCTGCCTTTTTTAACAGCCGAGATATCATATCTTTGAGCCCTTAAAACATTTTTGTGCAATATTTTTTTAAATAAGTTTTATATTAGACAGTATTAATATGAGTGTAACTATACTTTGCAATGTATTTTTGGAGTGTTTTGTGCAATTTTTTTGTTTCAGAAAACAGTTAACCACAGCTATGAGATTGCGGTAAAGATTGAACCGTAAATGGCTTAAGATTGAACAGCAAATGGGTTAAGTGTTACTTAGCAAAATAGTTTGTGTGTCTTTTAAAAACATCTCATGCATGATGTATGTTTAGAGAAGAAAAACTAAAAGAGACTTTTAAATTATGTGTAAAAAGCACTCAATGTGGGTAGCTGTTTCTGGAAAATTACAGAAGACAACATTTCAGAGATAATTCTTATTTATTTACAGAATAGCAAGCAAGTTCCATAAAGTATGTCTTTGACTCAAATTTAATCAGTCCCAAAGTTATTTTAAATTAGACACTTTATTCTACAGTAATAAAAACTGTGAAAATAAAATACTTTGATCTCACTACTCAATTGTGTATTCTGAATTAACAACCCTAGGAAAAGTAATATGTTTTTCTTTTTTTAAATTGTTAAAAGTACATAAAATATGGATCTCCATTTTTTCATGTCAATCAGCGTTCTTGAGAAATTCTATGCATAATTTCTCATTCCATCTACAAAATAATTGAAGCATATTTAGGAGTTTTACATGTAGGTGATTGCCGCTAAAATTTAAACAGCACAAAATAATAAACTGCTATTTTTCATTTCTTGGCTAAGACATAATAATAATGTTCTAAGATAATGTGGGGGGGGGCATTGGTGGTGGGAGCTTTTCTTTAGCAGGGGTTAAGCATTTAGAAGACAATAATTGTAATAAAAAAAAAAGGATTCTAAAGTAGTACAACAATTATTAGTATTATTATTATGTTGGTATAACTCACATAACTCAAAAGAGTTGGAAATTTAGTTGTCGTTCATAGTCCTGATATTTCTTTTTTCTTCTACAAAATTCACCATTGTAGTCCATGGTGATTTTTGTAAATAAATGATTTAATACATTTTTCTCAGGATTATTATTATAAGGTATTTGTAGAGTGCCAGCAGATTCCGCAGCGCTATAATTAGGCGGTATACAAGATAACATTTATACGGGGATTGTGATCAATTTCTTAATCTAGAAGACACCACTATATAAAAATAGTTGCAATTAGAGCTTTAGATCACAGTAAATACTAATCATTTGTACTCAAGCAAATGTAAAAAAAAAAAAACCAAGGTGTGTTATTTGTCGCATTTTTCTAAAAACAACAAACAAGTGGTCCCTTTTAATGAAAAGTGAACAAATGAATGAGCACAACAAAAACAACTGTGTTGACCTTTTCATGCAGTTAAAACTGTTAATCTAAAGGCGGGAAAAGCTTCAAAAAGTTCATTTACACTATTTAGGAAGGAAAGTTTTAATTTACACTATTCAAGAACGATTTAGCAATGTCTTTGTCAGATAATTCCAGTGTCAGCCAATAAGTGTATAATTATATCAGTTCAGCCACATCTATAAAACAATTTCCTTTATTGTTTCATAAGTTCTAGGTACAAAAATGATGACATTTCAAGCTCAATAACCCTCAATCATGCCAATAAGTATGTAAGGTTCAATTTTGTTCTTGGCTATTGCTGACCACTTTAAAATATTTTTTAAAAATTTTTTGCTGCTGCTGCTAGCTTGTAGCAGTAGTACTGCTTACTACTTTAACTTTAATTAAGTGTAATCTGTTTTCCAGCTGCTCTGAAGAAAATCACCATAGAAAATAGCAGATGAATGTTTTTTTCATTAACAAACTAATTCTAAATAAAGCAAATATCAGACGCAAAAGTTTTTTTTGATGAACAATTCATCCAAAACAATATTTTTTCCTTTATAACATTTCTGTAAGTGGCACATTTTTGCACTAGATTGACAGAATGCACCAAGCTGCAGTTTTCCAGATGCTGCTTTCCACATAAGTGTAGCCTGAACAGATTCATAGGCTCGAACCAACTGGCCCAAACCAGACACTGTTGGTTCCTGACTGATGGTACTGAGCCTTGTGCCTCCTGCAGAGCTTGGTCTGAATAACGAGTGATGGGATAATCTCGAGGTGCTGTAACTCTAATTTAAGTCAGAATTCTGTTTTCAGTTTCACATCTCTGGTTGCTTATATTTTGAGAGCAATAGAGCTTGGTATTGAACTCTTCATTAAACTTTGGTTAACAGAGCAGCCAGAAACCAATCTGTTAGTTGTCTCTTCTCTATAAGACCAAGAAAATAGAGAAAATTATAATATTCTATCAAACAGGCTGATTTCCTATGCATGGTTCAGTTATTATTATTAATAATAATAATAATAATAATAATAATAATAATAATAATAAAAAAATAAAAAACTGAAGCATTAAAAATAAAATAAAAAATATGCACTCTCTTTATTTTGTAGGTATTTCTTGCAATTTAACTCTGAAAACTATATTGTTTACATCCTGCAGAGAAGCTTGAGCGCATTCCATAGAATGCAAGGCCCTTACAGGCCCATGTGCTGCTTAATGAATGGCTTATATGTGTTGGAGCTGGTTTATATCTCAAGGGATGTGTCCTAGGGCAGCAAAAAAAAGCATATTTTACTAACTAAATTATATTCTTAAAGGGACAGTAAAACTACAAAATAATGTTATATAATTCTGCACATAGTGCAGAATTATATAACATTATCTTAGAGCCAACTTTATACATCAAAGGATTACAGAGATATTTTATTCCAAAATTCATTTTTCCTGAACCCCGCTCCTGGCTCTACTGAGCGGGTCTTTCTTTTCATAATCGATTTGCACCCGATCGCATGATTAAACTGAATGGAGCTCGCTCTCGCTACCAGACCGCTACTAGACAGGAAGCGCTTATGAAAAGAACGACCCACTCAGTAGAGCCAGGAAAAATTAACTTTGGAATAAAATATCTCTGTAGTCCTTTGATGTATAAAGTTGGCGCTAAGATAATGTAAAATAATTCTGCACTATGTTCAGAATTATATAACATTATTTTGTACATTTACTGTCCCTTTAAATGCTTTTAAAACATACATACCTTTTGCAATGGAGGGAATAACTCCATGAATTAAAAAATATATTTGTAGGAGTTTATGTTTGTAAAAGCGATGCTATTCATTTAACTTACATCAGACACTCCATGTATTACACTTAGCATTCTTAATTTAACATAAAATGCTTATTTATTTATTTAATTATTTTCTAAAAATATATATTATTTTATTATTTTTTATTTATTTATTTTATTTATTATTTTATTTTAATATATATGTTTTTTGCGGGGGCACATGGATTAAATTTATTTTTTATTTATTCCAGGGACTTGCAGTCATAAGAGGCAGGTGAGGCACTGTCATATGGGACCAAAATTTTAATTAAATTTAATTTAATTATAAAAACTATAAAAAATCAAAATAATTGAGCAACATGAATAGATGCTTCGCTATCAGCGTCTGATTTCAAGCGCCACCCATTAGTTGATCGAAATGCATCAGACTAAATATGGGCCAATAGGAGGCAGCTGTCATGCTGCCTCTTTGTGGGAGAGCCAATCAGCGCCGGTCATGCTCTCCTGGTGATTGACAGCACCAGGAGAACATGACCGGAGTTGGTTGACTCCCTGCACATGCGAATAGAGGAGCACTGGAGGGAACCAATAAGAGACTGCTGCTGTCCTAAGCAGCTCATGGATCAAGAGGTGGAGCCAGAGGAGGTTGCGATCAGCTGCTGCCCTGCCTGAGGAGCCTACAAACTCTACCACAGAGCGGTAAGTACTACAAAAAAGCATGGGCAAACCTGTTTTTAACCAACAAAATAACTATTAGCCCAATTGCAGAAATCTGGAAGGCAGCTGAAGGGTTTATGGCGCTAGGCACTGGGCAGTGTGGCACAGGTGCTTTAAGGTTAAGTACTCTGACTGACTGACCTCATCTGGGTGCTGTGAGTCAAGCGCAGAGAGGTGACAGTGGGGACTCTGGGGAGAGACTAACCACTATTGCAGAGATGTGATTACTGATTAGCAATGGCTCTCATGATTGTAGGCGTCACCTCAACCTCCCCTGCATACTGCTGCGATTTCAACCCAGTAAGGAGTTGGATTGTGGCATAAGGTGTTGATTTAATATCTGAATTCGATCTATAGAATATTTATTCTAAATGTGGCAGTTTTGGCAGCACAACTACAGCTATTGCAGAGATGTGATTAGCATGGTCCGACTCCTTACTGGGTTGAAATTGCAGCGGTATGCAGGGGAGGTTGAGGAGACGCATACGATGATACAGAGTGGAGCCTTTACTATTCAGCAACCTAGTAATGCATACAATAAAAACTACCAAGTCACACCTACTCCCTATAAGACTTTCCAAGCTGCCGTCCATCTGGATATGGGAAAACCTTTAGATCTGGTATCTCCATGGGATGAAGTGGCACCGGAACAGGTGGCCGCTCATTGTGGGAATGGTGAACAAATCTCTCTGGAAGTGCATGTTTTCAAATTTCTACTAAGCATGCAGAATCTTGTTTATACAGATAAATTCTGTCTCATAATTCATGAATGGGGGTTTGTTTTTCCTAACCTAAAGTGAAGCCTTGCTTAATTTATCCTGGCACAGTTCCTGCATAATTTAGCTTGTACATGATTAATAGAATTTCATACTATGGTATTTTGAGGTCTCTTGTAATCCTATTGTTTAATAATGCAAGCCTGTTGTTCATTTGATAATAGCTATAAAGGGACATTATACACTTGATTTTTCTTTGCATAAATGTTTTGTAGATGATCCATTTATATAGCCTATACAGCTTTTTTTTTTTTTTAAATGATAGTTTTGCTTATTTTTAAATAACATTGTGCTGATTTGCAGACTCCTAACCAAGCCCCAAAGTTTTAGGAGAATACCAACGTATACTTACTCCGGCTTGCTCCTGTTTGTGTAAAAAAAATAATTAATATGCAGAGGAAGGGGGAGTGTCTGAATATATCCGAGTTTCAGTGGGTGTTCTAGATAATTCTTTTAACAGAGCTAAACTGTGAGCTTCTAAGTAAGTTTTTCAACTGTTTTATAGTGGATTTTTAAATCAGTATCTGTGCATATTATTATTTATAGTAGTGTCTATTACATGCAGTTTAATTAAAATTCGTGTATACTGTCCCTTTAAGTATAATACCTATTAGATTAGACCTACAGCCACTTACTGGGAATATAGTGTTAATTAGTTAAGTAACAGTGCTCCTTAAATTTAGTTTGCCTATGCTCCCCTCTCCACCCACCTCAGTCTCAGCTGACACGGGACTGGTATAATATGGCATAGTTAAAGATAATGTGCCCTAAGTGAGTATTTTGAAATACATGCCTCCCATTAGGAACTCATTACTAAATACACAAACACATAAGAACTACACATTTGTTGAAATGAACTCTTATTATTTTTAACTTTTTACTCTGCTGTGTAACTATTGGTAGATATTATATACCTCTCAGAGATACTACTTATTGGGATCATAAAAGCAATACCAGTATAGTTAAATTAATACTCCAATGCTAGCTCCTCTTGAATATCTCCCAATAATTTCAATACCCCATGTTTAAAAAAAAATACAGTCTGTGAGTCTGGACTGTTCAATAACCCCATATTTAGGATCTTTAAGCCAAATTCAGAAAATTAGAGCCTTATTCAGTGGGATAAGCTAATAGATCTCTTAATGGCACCCTTTTTGCTTTATTCTCCAGGCAATCAACATATTAAAGATGAGCTGGTGCTTTAGTGCAGTGTTTCTCAACCATGGTCCTCAATTACCCCCAGCAGGCTATGTTTTGATTATAGCTGAACCAGTGCAAAGGTGAAGTAATCAGCTGAGCAGTAACACCATGGTAACTAACCTGTTCTCACCCATAAACGGATTATTTCACCTGTGCACTGGTTCAACTATAATGAAAACCTGCCCTGTTGGGAGTACTTGAGAACTGCAGTTGAGAAACAATGTTTTAGTGTAACTGTCTAATTTAACCATTTTAATTCAAAGTTACCTGCAGAAAAATTTAAATCTCATCACAGAAAATGAAATATTTTTCCATTTGTCTTCAATGAGTATAAATAGTGGAACTGCATTTGCCTATATAATCAGTCTTTAATTAGTTTTTCACCTGTATGCGTGTGTCGTAAATAATGCCAAATGCCCTTGTGCAACCTGCTAATTTAATCATAAATTTAAGCTACTTCTATTGGGTTCATATATGGACTTCTCAGGTGTATCATAGCCAGTGCCTCACCAGCCTCTGACCTCACCACACATCACTGATTTACTCATAAATATTTCTACATATATATGACGTTTTTTTGCACAAATATATATATATATATATATATATATATATATATAAAACAAGTATTACAATATAGGGAGAGGGTAATTATGTGTACATTGTAGGATAAAACTATAGTTTTATCATTAATACGTAACCATTATACCTATTGAGTGTACTTTTAAACACTAAAAAAGGTGGTGCAGACCCTACTAATAATATATCAACAATTAGATTAGAAAAGAAGAATATATCTTGTATATTCACAAAGTTAGGGATTTTAGCACTCTTTACAAAAGCTCAGTTAGTCGCCAGAGGGAGAGTTGCACTCACCACACACTGTTTAAGAAATGGCAGTCAAAACATTGCTATAATGCAGAGACATTTATTTACGTCACAATGAAATATATAAGATTACTAAGTGATGCATCACTACATACTAGAAGCGTGACTATACAACAATTTCTAAGCAACCAAATAATGTACAATTGGGCATTTAGCCCCTAACATAGATATTCTTAGAATAAGTGATAGCCTCATATATATATGACCTTAAATGACTAAATCCGCCTGTTTGAAACATATATGGTAAACTAATGAAAAATCAACAATGTAGCATCCAGCCTCACCATAGATTAACTATAGTAGAGGCATACGAGGTAAAAGCGTCCTCTTAAATTCTACTACAAAAAGTAGCCATTAATTCAGCCTATTTGAAACATAAGTGGCAAACTGATGAAAGTTCGACAATGTAGCAGACTGCCTCACTATAGATTTACTGAAGTGGAGACTTACAAGGTAAAAGCGTCCTCTTAAATTCTACTACTGGTGTTACTTTTAGGCCTCAAGGAGAGAAAAATGCAGAGCTGATAGTTCATCATGTAATGCAAATCAAAGTAGTGTTATTCAGCATCAATAAAAAGTCTCCTGACATTATGACGTGTACTGTTCAGCAAAACAGTTTCCTGCTAACAAGAGCTCCATACGAAGAAGTGACACTTAGGGTAAATTGAACCTTGTAAACGATATATTCCGGTCTGTCCCGGTTTGTCCCATATCTTCTAGCGTGTTACCTTGAGACTTAGGTGAAACCGCTACGACCTTTGAATGCTCTTTCCAATACGCCTGTTTACCGGTGTCCACCGGGTTGGAGTGTCCTCAAACTCTTTGCTTGTAACTTTCACAAGAACGGAACATCAGGTTGCTGAAACAGGTATGCTCTGTCTTTTGCACAGTCTGTGCATACATTTAAACAGTTTTATTTTTCACTGTGCATATGCAGTTCACAGTAGACTTGTGCATGATCGAAAAATTCAGTTCGGATCGATTCGGATTTTTTCGAATTTCGGTTCGGATCGATTCGAATTCGGAAAAATTTGAATGAATTCGTTTTCGATTCGTTTCAGATTCAAATAAATTCGGCTGGATTTGGTTCGGTTCGGTTCAATTCGGAAATTCGGAATTTCTGTATGTGTTAGATGGGATATGCTGTGTATTAGACTAGTATTATGTACTGTATATTAGGTGTAACCCATAGAAGAGTAATATAACCTAATATACTGTACAATACTAGTGTAATCCATGGCCATCCGAATCTACCAAATAAATCCAAACAAATTCGGATTTATTCGGTAGATTCTGCACTATTTCAATTCGGAAATTCAAATCGATCAGAATCTCCGAATTTAAGAAATTCGGCCGAATTTCCGAATCGATCCGAAACAAATCGAACATGTCTAGTTCACAGCAATATGTGTTTTATAACAACCA
Organism: Bombina bombina; assembly: GCF_027579735.1. Lineage (NCBI taxonomy): Eukaryota > Metazoa > Chordata > Amphibia > Anura > Bombinatoridae > Bombina > Bombina bombina. The sequence goes on along the minus strand of NC_069502.1, from coordinate 649,318,107 downwards.
AACACACCCAAACCTACAAACAAAAACCTAGCTCAGTGTGAGCTCTTACTGACATAATTTTACATTCCTTACTGAATCAAGGAAAACTAAACTAAACATGCTGTTTTTAGCAAACTCACTTTTTATCAGCTTTTCTCAGTTCAGCTGCAAAGTGTCTCTCTCCAAGTCAGAAACACTCTGGAGGCTCTCTCTCTCTCCCTCTCTCTCTCCACCTAGCAGCTGGAGAATAAATTACCCTCATTTAATTAAACACAGGTGAGAAAAATACCTTCCTGATTTCTCACCTTCAGCTATGTGTAAACTGAGGATTGGAACACTGGCCCGTCCTTTCTCCATTGTTCCACCCCAGGGATACAAAAATACAGCAGCTTAATTCCTAGCCATATTTTATATAATACAATTCCCTGTTGTTTAGAATTCAAATACACATTTCAACCTATTAGGAAAAATATAAACCTGGTCACTCACAATTCCCTGTTCTCTGTCACACATCCTCCCCCCCCCCCCAGCCCAGCTCAGACCTATTGGGGTGAGCGGCCTCAGACCAATAGCAATGAACTTGAGAAAGACCATCTGCATTACCCTGTTCTTTACCAGTCCTATACTCTATAGTATATTTAAAAGGTTGAAGGCTAAGGAACCACCTGTCACTCTGGCATTTTTCTCCTTGTTCTGCCTCATCCATGTTAATGGAGCATGATCAGTAACCAGTCTAAACTGTCTCCCAAGCAGGTAATATCTCAATGTTTCCAACGCCCATTTGATGGCTAAACATTCTTTCTCTTCTACGGACTACCTCTGTTCATGGGAATTCATTTTTCTACTTAAATACATAACTGGGTGTTCTTCTTCCATATACAGTTGAAAAAGTACTGCTCTCAAGCCCACATCAGATGCATCAGTCTGTACTACAATTTTTTAAGAGAATTCTGGAGTCATCAATACTGGGTCAGCACACAATGCCTCTTTTAAAACACAAAATGCATGCTCTGCTTCAGGGTTCCATTTCACCATTACCGAACTTTTAGCTTTAGTGAGCTCTATCAAAGGGTTAGCAATAGTAGCAAAATTAGGGATTAACCTGCAGTAATATCCTGATATCCCCAGAAATGCCCTTACTTGTCTCTTAGTCACAGGATGTGGCCAACCTGAAATAGCCTCAACTTTACTCTGTTGTGGTTTAAGGAACACCCGACCCATTGTGTAACCCAAGTATTTTGCCTCTTCTAATCCTAGAGAGAATTTTTCAGGGTTGGCAGTTAACCCTGCAACCTAAAGTGCATCCACAACAGCCTGGACATGGGGAAGATGTGTTTCCGAGTCCGCATTGTGAATTACCACATCATCCAGATAGGCAGCTGCATATGCTCTATGAGGCCTAAGTATTTTATCAATCATACACTGAAAGGTGGCTGGAGCACCATGCAAACCAAATGGAAACACTTTATATTGAAATAGGCCCTCAGGTGTAGAAAAGGCTGTTTTCTCTTTTGCTCTGTCTGTCAGTGGGACCTACCAGTAACCTTTAGTCAGAACTAAGGTGCTCAGATGCCTAGATCTCCCTAATCTCTCTATTAGCTCGTCCACTCGAGGCATAGGGTAAGCGTCAAATTTGGAAATTTCATTCAGCTTGCGAAAATCATTACAAAACCTTATTTCACCATTCAGCTTTGGCACTAAAACAATTGGGTTGCTCCACTCACTTTGTGAAATCTCTATTACTCCCAACTTAAGCATCTTTTTGACCTCCACACTAACTGCCTCTCTCCTGGCATCAGGTATTCAATATGGCTTTAAATTAATTTTTTTTCCCAGGTTCTGTAATTATATCATGCATGATTACATTTGTTCTCCCTGGTATTTTGGAAAAAACATCTCCGTTTTTAGACAAATTCTCTCACTTCCTGCTTCTGATGGGGAGCTAGCGTCTCTGCTATATATACCCCAGGATTTTTCTCAACTGTAGCATGAGTAAATTTACCTTTTATTATCGTCAAGACCTCTCTGTCTACCCATGGTTTAAGTACATTTATGTGATAGATCTGTTCTGGTTTTCTTCTACCAGGTTGACTCACTTTATAATTAACATTATGGACCTGTTCAATAATCTCATACAGACCTTGCCAACTTGCCAGGAATTTACCTTCAATTGTAGGTAGCAGAACTAGAACTTTATCTCCAGGTTGGAAAACCCTTACATTCTTGTTATAACTGGCTTCCTGAGTTCTTTGTGCTTTCTGCACATTTTCCCTTACTATTAGCATTATAACTTCCATTATTTCTTGCATTTGTGCTACATGCTCTATAACACTACGATGGGGTGTATTTTCCTTCTCCCATGTTTCTTTTGCAATGTCAAGTATTCCCCTGAGATGCCTACTATATAACAATTCAAAAGGTGAAAACCTTTGGAAGGTACGGTAGCAAACAATCTCAGTTCTTTCCATTCTTGTCTACCACTTTACATTACATGCTTTTTAGAGTTTTATTAAACCTCTTAACCAATCCATCAGTTTGGGGGTGATACACAGATGTTTTTAGTTATTTCATTTTAAGAAGTTTATATAATTCTTTCATAATTTTGGACATAAAAGGTGTTCCCTGATCCATAAGGATCTCCTTTGGTATGCCTACCCTGCTGAACATCATCATTAACTTCTTAGCAATAGTCTTAGAGGAGGTATTCCGCAAGGGAATTGCCTCAGGAAAGTGGGTAGCATAGTCCACTACAACTAAAATATACTCATGCCCCCTTGCAGACTTTAGTAAAGGCTCTACCAAATCCATTGTTATTCGCTCAAAAGGAATCTCTATAACAGGAAGGGGTATTAGTGGATTGCGGTAACCTTTAAATGGAGCCTTCAACTGACATTCTGGGCAGGTTTTACAAAATCTCTCTATTGAAATGAAAATACCAGGCCAATAAAATTGTGCAAGAACTCTTTGTCTAGTCTTTTCAATACCAAGGTGCACCCCTAGCACATGACTATGGGCTAATTTAAAAACAGTATTTCTATAAGACTTGGGAACCAATTATTGCTCCACCTCTTCATCTTCAACCCCTTTCTTGTCTGCTCTATAAAGCAGGTTATTTTTCACCTTAAAATAAGGAAAACAATTGTTTTTCAGGATCTATGACAGTGCCTTCAATTACTTGAACATTTTCCCTTGCCACTATCAGAGTCGGGTCCTCCCATTGGGCAGCTTGGAAATTACCAGAATTTATCCCTAGATCCTCAAGTTCTATGTCTTCTCCAGAAGCATTACTCTGAGGGGGTTCTGCCTCATTGCCCAGACACACCAGAGGTGCCTCCTGCACAGTGTCTGGTTCCCAATCAATATTGGAGAATGGAAAAATGGTTTCCATTTCCTCCACCTTCTGTAACTTCCCAGGATTAATCCCGTGACCTACTGAAGGTTTCACCCACACTTGACAAAAGTGAGGAAAGTCTCTCCCCAATACTATATCATAGGGCAACACAGGCACTGCCCCATGTGACACTTAACTGTACCAATATCTGTGCTAATTTCAACCTCAGCTGTAGGGTATGACTGTGTGTCTCCATGTATACAAACAATATCAAGCATTTGATCTCTATCTAACATTTCTGGCTGAAGCAAAACACTTTTTTACCAGAGTAACTTCACTCCCTGAATCAAGGAGCGCTTGTACACTGTTACCCTCCACATTTACAGATCTTAAATGACTAGAACACATAGCACTGGAAACAAAAGACATTTTGGTACAGGTTAACATTGTACTATGTCTGTGTCTTGTACCCAAATTACATTGCATAGGCTCTTCCCCTTGTGTTCAGTTACATGCAATATGCCCTAACTCTTGGCATTTAAAACACTTTCTTTGTTCATCCGTTTGGCCTCTTGACCATAATGGTTCCCTAGGGAGCCATTTTCCACCATAGTCATTTTGTCTCTGGTTATGAATAGACCTCTGTGCTTCTGTTTTTCCACTTGTTTTTTTATAAGGCAGCTTTGATTTAGGTTGAGAATCATTGCTGTGCAATTCCTTAGCAGTCAAATATCTCTCAACCAGGCTCATCATTTCTTCTGTGTCTTTAGGATCCACTTGACTGACCCACTGTCAAAGTCCAGATGGCAGATTCCTGAGAAATCGATCCATTACAACCATTTATATGAATTTTGGGCTAAATTAATGTCCGGGCACAAGCCATTTCTGAGCAAGTTTTAGCAGTTCATACATTTGTGATCTTGTAGGTTTTCCCATCTTAAACACCCAATTATTAAATCTTTGAGCACGAATTGCAGGTTGTCACGGATACCAGACAGCTAAGGCTACCCCCCTACAACCACACCCCTGTTGTTTCTCAGTGGTTTTGGGCTCCTCAGATCAACCACAATCTCTGGAAGCTTTTGGTTGCTTGTTTTGTGTTCTAAACTTGTCAAGAGAAGAGCTGGTGTATGACCAGGAAAACCCTCCTAGGCTGGCCGGGCACCTGAAACTCCCAGTCGGCCGCCTCACAATAGACACCCTTCTAACCCCTCTCAGGCTGGCCGGGCTACTGGAACTCCTGGTCGGCCACAGAACAGCAGGACACCCGCTAACTTTACCCCTGGTCGCTTCAGCAACCATGTGCCTCAGAGCTCCACTCTTTTGGGGATTAGTAGCCCCTAGGGAGGACAAGAGGTGGGGGAATTACCAGAGGGGAGCTCCTTTGGGAACCGGAGATTTTGGACACCCCTACCCCCATAACTTCAATGGGCTGTATCTCCGGTCCCTGGTAATGAATCACGCCGTGGACTGTGGCATCTGGGGACCAAGAGCTTTCAAATTACACCCTGGAAGTGCTGCCACTCCCTCGGATCACCCCGAAACCGTCACCACTGGGTCCTGGGATTCTGTGGGACTATGGCTGCTATGGAGGCGCCGGTCTGTCTGGAGGGGCGGGAATGGAGGAAAAATTGTGGGATTGTCCAGTGTATTATCAAGATGAGCTTTGGGTATAAAAGGAGTGTGTGTTTTCCAATAAAGTCTGTAACTGTTTCACCTGAATGCTAGTATGTCTAGTTATTTGGGTGGTCTCCATCTAAAATCACTTTCCTGGGCTATATAGCAGCCTGTTCCATGCAGAGGAAGGACAATCTGGCAGAGCTACCTAGTCTGGGTAGCCGAAATCTGCCACAGGGTGGGACCCTAAGTACTGGTGCTGTCGGGCATCAGGGGTGGCTACAGGCTGTGGTCACTTGCCAATGCCAGCTACATAGCTGCAGTTGGCAGGGAGGAATCAGGAACCATTTGGCTGAGCTACCCAGTTGGGGTAGCCAGGGTATCGGTCACATTGGTTGGCAGCGGTGGGATCTGCTTCTTTTACAAGGTTCCTGCTGACAGAGGAGAAGCGCCACAGTAGCCAGTAAATATGGAGGCAGAGTTCCTAGGGAAAGTACAAAAGATGCTGACCAGAATGAATGATCCTTGTTCGGAACAGGACGTTCTGGGATGGAGGAACCTTGCCCTCCGAGACCTCTGGGGGGAGGCTCTTCAACAGGAGCGGGATGATGGAAAGGTCCTCCCCATGAATGACCAGAGATTCTGGGTTCAGTGGACCTTGAGAGTGCCTTTTCTGGGAAAACAGCCAAAGAAGGAATGGCTATCTGTTCTACATAGACTGGTCAAGCAAGAGATGTGGGTGGAGGGCGGCTACCAAGCCCTCCGATGGCTCGTTATGCAAGTGCAGCCATGGCTGGAGGATGGCTCCCCCACAGGGGGCCCTGGATTACTGTTTGCAAAAAGGACAGAGAACCCACAGTTTGGGAGCGAAACGGACCAGGGTCTGGAGGATATCTCTGGGCTCCAAGAGGAACTGCTAGAATCTCTTGGAGGAATCCTGGCTACTAAATGATCTGGATTTTATAAGTGACCAGGAAGAGGCACTGGTCGAGGAATACAAGAGGCTGCTAGATCTCGTTAAGCAGTGTGCCAAGGCTATACAGATCTGGGGTGCAGCCCTCTGGGATTCATGGAGCTCAACCGTGGAGGAGTAGCAACAAAGAAAAAGGGAACCAGGGATGCTGGATCCTGATCAGCAGTCTGGCTCAAAGCTTATGGTCTTGGACCAGGGAGCCACCCTAGCAGAAGTGATGGCAACATGGCAGATTGCCGCTGGCCTCTGCCCAGCCCCTGCAGCAGCTCTGGTAAACCAGGGAGAGGAGGTAGTCATCCTCCCTCCCCTTACACAAAACCCTTTCCAGGGAGAAACGGATGCCAATAACTCTCCCCAGTGGCAGAACCCCTTCCCGGGAGAGGAGACAGTCGGTCTCTCTCCCCAGCAGCAGAGCCATCCCCTGGGAGCGGAGGTAGTCATCCTCCCTCCACTTACACAGAACCCCTTTCAGGAAGAGATGGATGTTGATAACTCTCCCCAGTGGCAGAACCCCTTCCCGGTGGATGAGACAGTCGGTCTCCCTCCCCAGCGGCAGAGCAGTTTCCCATGGAGCGGAGGTAGCCGACCTCCCTCCCTAGCGGTAGATCTCCTTCTTGGGAGAAGAGACAGACGGTCTCTCCCCTCAGTTGCTTGGCAGGGTCTCTACCCTTTTCTTGTCCTGGAGAATTTCTCACAGGGGGCAGGCCAGGGGGGTACCCGCTCATGCAGTTGGTGCCACAAGTTTGGGCACCCATCTTTTGCCTGCCCCACCAAGGAGCAACTTCAACCTACAGCCGGGAAACCGGCAATGGCTTTGTTGGATACCCGCCACTGCATTTGGTTCTAACAGTTTGGGCACCCGAGTCTGTCCCACCAAGGTGCAACCTCAACCTACAGTCTGGGGTGGGGATATAGCCAGGAAACAGGCACTGGATTTGTTTGTGGGTGGGTCAGCCAGTACTCAACAGAGTGTCACAGAGGGAGGCAGTGTGGCCATGGAACTTAAGGACACTGGAACTTGTGGGAGAACAACTGTTTGGGAGCTGGCCTCGGCAAACTTGTTTGGGATGTTGCATCGTGTGACTGTCCCTGCACCTAGGGTGCAGGTGATAAATGCCAGTAGGAACCCCCCAGGAGGCCCCAAACCCAGGAGAGATGGAATAACTCTCCCAGCAACCGAGAAGTGGAGGGGCACCATCGGACCGCCCCAGGCCGACCCGTTAACGGTCTAGCCAGATCTGCCATACTGAGGGGGGAGATATTATGGATACCAGACAGCTAAGGTTACCCCCTACAACCTCACCCCTGTTGTTTCTCAGTGGTTTTGGGCTCCTCAGAGCAACCACAATCTCTGGAAGCTTTTGGTTGCTTATTTTGTGTTCTAAAATTGTCAAGAGAAAAGCTAGTGTATGACCAGGAAAACCCTCCAAGGCTGGCCGGGCTCCTGGAACTCCCAGTCGGCCGCCTCACAATGGACACCCTCCTAACCACTCTCAGGCTGGCCGGGGTCGTGGAACTCCCGGTCAACCACAGAACAGCAGGACACCCGCTAAATTTCCCCCGGTCGCTCCAGCAACCATGTGCCTCAGAGCTCCGCTCTTTTGGGGATTAGTAGCCCCTAGAGAGGACAAGAGGTGGGGAAATTACCGGAGGGGAGCTCCTTTGGGAACTGGGGGTTTTGGACACCCCTACCCCCATAACTTCAATGGGCTGTATCTCTTGGACCAGGGAGACACCCTAGCAGAAGCGTTGGCAACAGGGCAGATAACTGCCGGCCTCTGCCCAGCCCCTGCAGCAGCTCTGGTAAACCAGGGAGAGGAGGTAGTTGTCCTCCCTCCACTTACAAAAAAACCCCTTGCAGGGAGAGACGGATGCCAATAACTATCCCCAGCAGCAGAACCCCTTCCCGGGAGAGGAGACGGTCGGTCTCTCTCCTCAGTGGCAGAGCCATCCCCAGGGAGAGGAGGTAGTCGTCCTCCCTCCCCTTATGCAGAACCCCTTCCCAGGAGAGGAAACAGTTGGTCTCTCTCCCCAGCGGCAGAGCCAGGAGCCGGGAGAGGAGACAGTCCGTCTCCTTCCCCAGTGGCAGAGACATACCCTGGGAGCGGAGGTAGTTGTCCTCCCTCCCCTTAGAGTCGGTCTCTCTTCCCAGCCGCAGAGCCAGGAGCCGGGAGAGGAGACAGTCGGTCTCTCTCCCCAGCAGCAGAGCCATCCCCTGGGAGCGGAGGTCGTCGTCCTCCCTCCCCTTACACACAACCCCTTGCAGGGAGAGATGGATGTTGATAACTTTCCCCAGTGGCAGAACCCCTTCCTGGTGGAGGAGACAGTCGGTCTCCCTCCCCAGCGGCAGAGCAGTTTCCCATGGAGCGGAGGTAGCCGACCTCCCTCCCCAGCGGTATATCTCCTTCTTGGGAGAAGAGACAGACGGTCTCTCCCCTCAGTAGCTTGGCAGGGTCTCTACCCTTTTCTTGTCCTGGAGTATTTCTCACAGGGGGCAGGCCAGGGGGGTACCTGCTCAAGCAGTTGGTGCCACAAGTTTGGGCACCCAAGTTTTGCCTGCCCCACCAAGGAGCAACTTCAACCTACAGCTGGGAAACCGGCAATGGCTTTGTTGGATACCCGCCCCTGCATTTGGTACCACCAGTTTGGGCACCCGAGTCTTGCCTGCCCCACCAAGGTGCAACCTCAACCTACAGTCTGGGGTGGGTATATACCCGGGACAGCTGGTACTCAACAGAGTGTCACAGAGGGAGGCAGTGTGGCCATGGAACTTAAGGGCACTGGAACTTGTGGGAGAATAACTGTTTGGGAGCGGGCCTCGGCAAACTTGTTTGGGACGTTGCATCGTGTGACTGTCCCTGCACCTAGGGTGCAGGGGATAAATGCTAGTAGGAACCCCCCAGGAGGCCCCAAGCCCAGGAGAGATGGGATAAACTCTCCCAGCAACTGAGAAGTGGAGGGGCACTGTCGGACAGCCCCAGGCCGACCCGATAAGGGTCTAGCCAGGTCTGCCGAAATGGAGGGGGGGAGATGTCACGGATACCAGACAGCTAAGGCTACCCCCTACCCCCTTACAACCTCACCCCTGTTGTTTCTCAGTGGTTTTGGGCTCCTCAGAGCAACCACAATCTCTAGAAGCTTATGGTTGCTTGTTTTGTGTACTAAAATTGTCAAGAGAAAAGCTGGTGTATGACCAGGAAAAAACCTCCTAGGCTGGCCCGGCTCCTGGAACTCCCAGTCGGCCGCCTCACAATGGAGACCCTCCTAACCCCTCTCAGGCTGGCCGGGATCCTGGTACTCCCGGTCAGCCACAGAACAGCAGGACACCCGCTAACTTTACCCCTGGTCGCTCTAGCAACCATGTGTCTCAGAGCTCCGCTCTTTTGGGGATTAGTAGCCCCTAGGGAGGACAAGAGGTGGGGGAATTACCGGAGGGGAGCTCCTTTGGGAACCGGGGGTTTTGGACACCCCTACCCCCATAACTTCAACGGACTGTATCTCTGGTCCCCAATAACGAATCACGCCGCTTTTTGGACTGTGACATCTGGGGACTGAGCGCTTTCAAATGACACCCTGGAAGGCAGTAGGACTTGCTGCAATACATTAACCAATGTATCTCTATCCTCTCGTTGAGCATCCATGTTGCTGCTTACTTGTGCAGACAGTAAGCGATTTGTCTCCTGCTGTACAGCAGTAGCTTGCACCAAACTTTCAGCAGCTCCTCCATTTTGTAAAAGTTCTCCTCTTAGAAGTAACAGGCTACACCAAGGCAGGTATATGTTTAAAAGGCACAGTGTCACATTAATTTCCAACAGTATAAAGCAAATGTTTTCTTTGCAGTTTGCAGAAAACCTTTTTTTTTTAATTAATCTTTTATTGAGGTTATGCACTAGAACAACAAAAAAGATAATTTAAATGTCACATGACATAAATGACAAAGTTTTTCATGAGTCATATTACAATAATATAGGTAAAAAAAAATAATGATAAACTATGAGTTCTGGAAACCTCCATTTTATAATTTTAGAAGCTTCTATGGATGACTAATGAGCTGGCCAGTTAAGGACCCTGTGATATAGGAGACACTGGTGAGGTATGTTAGTCGTATCAGCGACCCCAATGGGTCTAATGGCACATAATACATTTAAAATATAATGATGACAATAATAGTAAACTATGAATTTATAGTAGATTCCAGATGGTTTTTCAGTGGATAAGCACCGCTTGTGGTATTATAAAATAATTAGATCAATATGATATTAAATTAGCATCTGATATAGTAGAAATGACAAATAATACAGTATGGTTGAGGTCCTACCCCAACACTCCTATACTTCAGAAATAAAGCAGTAAATAAGACCATAATGATCAAAAAGTGCATATACAAAAAATTAATTCTCAAGTAGCTGTAAAACAGTTCTATACAGATAGCATATGACAAGGTATGTAAACGGAGCTGTTAACTTGGCACTAAAGAGGCTTCAATAAAGAGATGGGCGATTATTATATACTTAGGGACACTGTAACATAGAACACCAAGGTGTATCCGTTCTATTAGTTAAATAGGCTTAACTAATGCTGCTATTTAGTATCATGGTCCCTAAAGTACATACTTCTGTTAGACTTTAAATATATAATGTTAACTTATATAACATTCCAAAATATGGAAATATATGATAAAACAAGAGACATCACATGTACCCATGGAGCTCTGGGTGGATAAGCATATATTAATAGAAGGAGATATGTCACTGGATGAGAGAACCACATCTTAGCCTAACATAAGCAGAAATACTAATATACCTCCCTCCGTCTATATGGTATAGTATGTCGCCTCAGCCACCGGCAACATCAAAACTGAGGAGATTGGCTCAGGCAAAAGGGAAAGGTACCCAAGGGAGTTCTGTCTCTCATAAATCTAACTGCGTACTGTATGAAGGCACATTAAAGATTTAAGCATTTGTGTCTTAAAACATACATTACTCTTCCACTAAAAGTAGATCTATGGTCCCCCCAGTTGCAGAAAACTTTTATAACCACAGAACATAGTTGTGCTATTCCCTGCATTCTCCACCATATTGTAATCCAGCACCAACTCCTGGTTTCAAGGAAATAGCAAGGTCCGCTAGGGTATAAAATTACACAGCCGTAATAAATTTAAACAGTCAGCTTTATTTTTCACTGTGCAAGTGCAGTTCACAGCAATGTGTGTTTTATAACAACCAAACATACCCAAACCTACAAACAAAAACCTAGTTCAGTGTAAACTCTTACTGACATAGTTTTACATCCCTTACTGATTCAAGGAAAACTAAACAAAACATGCTGTTTTTAGCAAACTCACTTTTTCTCAGCTTTTCTCAGCTGCAAAGTGTCTCTCTCCAAGTCAGAAACACTCTGGAGGCTCTCTCTCTCTCTTCACCTAGCAGCTGGAGAATAAATTACCCTCATTTATTTAAACACAGGTGAGAAAAATACCTTCCTGATTTCTCACCTTCAGCTATGTATAAACTGAGGAATGGAACACTGGCCGCCCTCTCTCCAATGTTTCACCCCAGGGATCCAAAAATTCAGCAGCTTAATTCCTAGCCACACTTTATATAATATAATTGCCTGGGGTTTAGAAATCAAATACACGTCAAGAGTTCCAGTGGGAGGAGCCTGGACATGGACGCGAAAACCTGAGTGCCGCAACGTTGTGCTAAAAAAATGCCAAACAGGGATCTCCCTGAAACCAATATTTGTTTGCTGGCTGAAGAATCGTGTCTCTCTAGTCATGATATAAGAATGTAAATGACCTATATGAGACCATCTACCTAAGTGCCAAGCAATGTTTAAACACAAATAAACAAGGGGAAATTATTTTAACATCTAGCTGGCTGAAAAGTGGGGGTTGTTGAAACCACTGATTTAGTGCACAAAGTACATGGGTTGTACATAGAATAACATTATCTATATGTGTGCTTGTCTGAATCTCAAAATGTTTGCCGGTCAGTTATACCTTCCACATAAGTGCCAGTAAGACAGTATTGGACTTCTTTAGGGCTCACAGATTGAATTCTTTATGGTTCACAGATTGACTGAATTGAATTAGCGGATGAAAAATAGTGGCCCTTGTCTATGAAAAAACGCAACGTATTTGTAAGGCTAAGTTATCTGGGAGAAAATTGACAGACTGATTAAAACACGCAAGGGCTACCAGAGCCTGTTATGCTTCAGAGACTATATGTTGGATAGAATCTACAATAGAAGATCACTGGTCTATGTGCCTTGTTAGTATACTTTGTTCTATGGGATAACTTGTTTAAAGGGACACTGAACCCAATTTTTTTTCTTTCGTGATTCAGATAGAGCATGCAATTTTAAGCAACTTTCTAATTTACTCCAATTATCAATTTTTCTTTGTTCTCTTGCTATCTTTATTTGAAAAAGAAGGCATCTAAGCTACTTTTTAGTTCAGAACTCTGGACAGCACTTGTTTATTGGTCGGTTAAATTAATCCACCAATCAGCTAGAACAACCCAGGTTGTTCACCAAAAATGGGCCGGCATCTAAACTTACATTCTTGCTTTTCAAATAAAGATACAAAGAGAATCAAGAAAATTTGATAATAGGAGTAAATAAGAAAGTTGCTTAAAATTGCATGCTCCACACTGCACTCCAAAATTGAGCTCCACACTGCACTCCAATACCAGCGCTGCTTAAGTCAGCGGTGAGCTGGTCGTACGTGCTCGTGTACGAGTTCCCCATAGACATCAATGGGGAGAGCCGGCTGAGAAAAAGTCTAACACCTGCAAAAAAGCAGCGTAAATTTCAGTAACACAGCCCCTTTGATTAATATGAGAAAACTACATTTATGTTTACACCTAACACCATAACATGAACCCCGAGTCTAAACACCCCTAATCTAACACTTATTAGCCCCTAATCCGCCGCCCTCTACATCGCCGGCACCTACATTATACTAATTAACCCCTAATCTGCCGCTCTGGTCATTGCCGCCACCTACATTATATTTTTTAACCTCTAATCTGCTGCCCCCAACATCGCTGACACCTACATTATATTTATTAACCCCTAATCTCCCTCCCCCAATGTCGCCGCAACGTACCTACATTTATTAACCCCTAATCTGCCACCCCCAACGTCGCCGCCACTATTCTAAATTTATTAACCCCTAAATTAAGTCTAACCCTAACCCTAACACCCCCTAACTTAAATATAATTTAAATAAATCTACAAATTACTATCATTCCCTAAATTATTCTATTTAAAACTAAATACTTACCTATAAAATAAACCCTAAACTAGCTACAATATAACTAATAGTTACATTGTAGCTAGCTTAGGGTTTATTTTTTATTTTACAGGCAAGTTTGCATTTATTTTAACTAGGTAGAATAGTTACTAAATAGTTATTAACTACTGACTTTAGAATGCGTTAGGAATCTTGGAGGTATAGGCTTTACCGCTCACTTTTTGACCTCCCAGGACAGACTCGTAATACCAGTACTATGGAAGTCCCATAGAAAAAAAGTTTACGAACTCTACGTAAGTCGGTTTGCGGTAAGGCCAAAAAAGTGTGCGGTGCCCTTAAACCTGCCAGACTCTAATAGTAGCGGAAGTGAAAAAGCAGCGTTATTACCTGTTAACGCTGCTTTTTCAGTTTACCGCAAAAATCTAGCTGAATGTGTTGGTTTGACAGCCTTGAGTTCAATATACCAGTTATATCTGTTTAGTGCTGCCAGCTTAACGATCGGGCAGTATCACCAATAGTGATCAAATGGATATATGTTTACAAAGTCTAGCGTTGCATTGGATAGATAAGGGAGGGATTACCCACAATCCTGTTTTTAGTTATTCTTGACCTTGTCACATAAGGTGTTTTTTTACACATAACCCTTATCTATATGTAAGTTAAATGAGTCATTTCAAAAATGGATTAAGTTGTTCATTTTATTTAAAACTATTTTAAATTCATTCTTGAGTAACAGGTTAAATGGCAATACGAGTTGAACTGGTTTTCAATGGCTCACATGGAAACCACATTGCAACCACATGGACATAGTGTGAATGCATCAGACTGAAACTAGTTAACACTCTTACAGGTCAGTTGGCCGCAAGCCTCTTGTAAAGTGGGTTGTTCACTTTCTTTTGTTTCTCTATAGAGTTAATGCTTAATGTGCAGGTTGGTACAGTGGTGGCTTGTTAAGGAAGGCAATGCCTCACAAACAAAAAAAAGCTCCTCCTTCCAGGCAGGTTAAAGGGATATACAACTTCAAATTTTTCTTTCATGGTTCAGATAGAAAATACAATTTTAAACAACTATCCAATTTACTTCTATAATCAAATTTTCTTTGTTTTCTTGTTGTTGTTGTTTTTTTTTTTTTAAACAGAGATGTAAGCTCAGGTGTGTGCATTTGTGTGCAGCACTATAGGGCAGAAGATTTGCAACAATGTTATACATTGGCAAGAGCACTAGATGGCAGCACTGTTTCCTGTAATGTAGTGTTTCAGGTATATGTACGCTACTTACCTAGGTAACTCTTCAACAAGGAATAACATAAGAACAAAGAATATTTGATAGTAGAATTAAATTGGATTTTTTTTAAATTGTATTCTCTATCTGAATCACGAAAGAAAATTGTTGGGTTTCATGTCCCTTTAATGTTCTAATTTCCTAAGAATAAATGTATTTGAAAATCATAACTATTAGTTTCATGCAGTTGTTAGTTGAATTATTTTGAGTTTCAGGATGATTTTTTTCTACAAACCAGAGGAACTGCCATGGGTACCAGGTTCGCCCCTAGCTATGCCATATTGTTTATGGGCTCCTTTGAACAAAAATATATATATGACCCATGCTTTGAGGCGAACCTGGTATTCTATGGCAGATATATTGATGACCTTATCTTTATTTGGAGAGGGGAACAGTCTTCTGCTAACTTTTTCGTTGAACACTTAAATTCTAATGATAGGGGTTTAACTTTTACAAGTTCAATTAATAAGGAATCAATTGTATATTTTTTTTTAATTCAAAATTTTATTTTTATTGAGGTTAGAATAGTTTATACACAACAGTCTCATCAACCAAGATACAGTTCACAACATAGGTTATACTGACATGACATAACATTCCGTGCACCTCATTTTTCTGTACATTTAATAATTTTGCAATGTCCCCAGACAGACAGGTCCAATCAAGGGACAAGAAACTGAATAAAGCCTTAGAGGACATGTTATCAGAGAAAATAGTAGAAAATAGGACATCAGTGTTTATGTATTAGAAACGGACTGAGGACTAGACATACGTTATCAACATGGGGGCAACATCAGATATGGTCAGTAGATAAAAGTGAGGTCTCAGAACGGTCCTCAATAATTATAAGCTTACTTATATATTAACACCGAACAATTATAAAATTACAAACAGTAATAAACTATTATCTTGGATAGTCTTCAGGGAACTAGGAAATCATAACCACAGTTAAATTTCCTATATTATAACCCCGGGAGCCTTTATATATGAATACAGGGGAAATCTTAGTCATGGCTCTACGGATTGGGCAGAGACTCCTTAACACTGCCACAAAGAAGTGCAGGGGAGGGAAATTCCTCCCTAACCGCACAGATTTGGTGGGGGGGGGGGCAGAGGATAAGCTAGGAATAGTATATTTTGTCCTTGCTAACTGACATACCTATCAATTAAGTCCACCCTATGCTTGATAGGAGATTAATAAGGAAAGTCTATATATATAGCCATTTCTCAAAGGCTCACAAGAGAAATTATATACTATAGGCATTAGTTATTATTAACTGTAAGATAAGTGTATAACCTGAACATAATTTGACAAAACAAAATAGCAAAATGCCAGTACTGTTATCATCTGGATCAAGGCAATATGATGGGGATCATGTTTTCTAATTGTACTACCAGGACACGGGACTCAGACTTTGTCAGTGCATGGCAGAGTAATAACAGTAGTCAGAAAGAGCAACCTACCAGTAATATATAGCAATAGTACTGGAGAGATTTGCTAATCTATGCGGAGTTGGGGCCATAATACACAGTAACAGTGAAGTGGTGTGCTTGGTGACCCCCCCTCCATCATACCATATCAGAGATCTGGTCCAAGGACTGCAGCATAGGAAAAATAAGATCTCACCCCTCCTGTAGCATGCCATAGTTATTTCTGATACCCACAGATCTAGAGCAATAATACAGATGAATACACTGTTACATAAAGATGTCTGCCAGGCATATGGCCTAAAATTCGCAGCTGACTAGAAAAACATAACTAATAGAGTTACAAATATAGGGTCTGGTTAATTACAGAGCATGTGTTATCGTGAGATCAGTGCACAAAAATAAGAGGAAACATATCTATCTAATAACTAAGCAACGCAGTATGGCATAGTAGGTGTACGAAAGCTGCACTGACTTTCAGTCAGACCTCCCTGTTTATATGCATGTCCATTCTTTTTGCAGAGCAAACCTATACACCAGGCAGTAAGAATATATTCATATACAGGAATTAACATTAGGGTACAAGATATTATGGAGCCCTATATAGGCATCAACATTTTTAGGTGGTTGAAGTACATATAATATAATTCACAAGGGGATTTAATTGCAAAGTCCACACATTGTCAGACAAAAATCTTCATGAGTGCAGATGTCTCAGTTCCGAATACTAGAGAGTAATTCAGTAACTCCAAACTTCCAGCTCAGCCAGGAGCGTATAAGGACCTTGCTGCATACTACCACCTCTGGCTTTCGCTGCCCCAGCAAACTGTCACCCAACTCCAACTTTCATACAGGCGCAGCCAGATTCTCCAGGGCCCAGAAAAGCCCCCACAGGTGTGACCGTGTTAGAGTAGCTGCACTGCATGTCCAGGCTGTGTAAGAGGAGTGCCCACCTGACAAAATAATGAGCCTCGGAATTAGCAAGCTCCTGATTGGACCGGACCATTTCCCCAAGCATCGCAAGGACCTCAACTGCATTGTTCCCCGCCTCCACTTCCTCCCATAGGTTCATGGAGCTCTCAACTAGCTCCCAATCATCAGCCGCAGTTCCCGGAACAGAGGAACATGGTGAGTGGCTGTTGCTTACATTAGCTGGGGCGGACTCTGGAGGGTAGGCTGGCTCCAGTATAGAGTACTCAATGGTGTTCCCCTGATCCACAATCATGTGCTTAGATGGTGCCACAACCGCTCCCCCATGTGCGCTCCCCCATGTGGCTCAGCGCTTTTCTTCCTCTACATCTCGGCGGATAGTCAGTGAGATGAGCCGGTCCAGCCTACTATGAATGTAGCGCTCATACTCCTCAAAGAGGGCTAAGATAGCTGTGCGGGAGCCCTCCATGTTGTGCTGCCCCGTAGCTAGGCCCCAGTAAGTCTCCCTGGTCGTGTACTGCGAGTATAGCTCCCGGGTCTTCTTCAAATCCTCACCTCAGGCTCTTAGAGAGGGATTCAGAGTCAATCTGTCACTTGATATGGGCTAGCTGGTCCAAAATAACTGTTAAAAACCACACATAAGCCAGGAGCCTTAGCTATGTGCGTCCAGAGACTTTGGCGGCTTGCTCCGCCCCCATCAATTGTATATTTGGATCTCAATCTACGTTTCACTGAAGGGAAGGTCACTAGTACTACCTTCTTCAATGCAGTTGACTGTAATAGCTATTTAGATTTTAAGAGCTGTCATTGTCATGCATGGAAACAGAATGTACCGTACGGCCAGTTCAAGCGCATTCGCCGGAACTGTAGTACCCTCTCTGATTTTGACTTTATGACTTTAAAGAACGCTTTATGGAGAAAAATTATCCACCTCATATTATCAAAAATGGCTATAGAAGGGCTAGATCTGACAACAGGAATAATTATTTTTCAAGTTTGAATAAACAAACAGAACACAAAACCAATAATAATATAAATGAACATCCCTTATTTATAAACCAATATAACTCTAACCACTATTTGATCAAACAAATTTTGAATAAACATTGGGACATCCTGACCAAGGACCCTATTTTGGGTAACCTGATAGGGAATAAACCAAGGGTGGTTTATAGGAGGGCTCCGATTTTAAAAACTCTGCTAGCTCCCAGTAAAGTAGTTAAACACAAGAGACAACTTGCTTCCATTAAATCTAAGTCAAGTATGTCACCTTCTGGTTCATTTAGATTTAGAGCTAGTAGATGTAAGATGTGTCATTTTATTAACAACAAGCAGAAAACCTTTCGGTCCAATGTAACCAATAGATCATATTCCATTATTGGCCATGTCTCCTGTGCTTCTGACCATGTTGTGTATTTACTTACGTGTTTGTGTGGGGTTCAATATGTGGGACGCACCTGCAGGCGTTTTAGCACTAGGTGGTCTGAACACCAGCGCAATATGAAGAACAATTATAGGAACCATAGTGTTTCCAGGCACTGTAATAATGTCCATAATGGCGACACTAATTGTTACTCTGTAACTCCTATTGAGCACATACCTAAATCCCATTTTTTAGATTAAGACAGAGGGAAACTTATTGGATCCACGTGTTAAAATGTATGCATCCTGATGGACTTAATTTATGTGTGGATCTGGCTGTGTTTCATTAGTTATTTCCCCTGTTTCCCCCCCCCCCCCCAGTTTTTATGTGTTACTGCCAGAGGAAGGTCTATTGGTGCTAGTCCAATTGTGAATACATTATATTTAGTTTGGATTTTTTTGGGGTCCCGTATAGGTATATTTGTGTGGCCACGCATGTCTTTGTTTGTAGATGTATATGTCCTCAATGTCCGTCTAAACATATACTTATATCTTTATTATCAGTTCAATATTTAATTTTATACCAACTGTTCTGATCCTATTGAATATGGTTATATCACCACCTATTTATCATTCTATACTGTCAGCACATTTATAGCTTGCTAATGTCATGGGCTCAGTTATCATAGGCTATTATCAATTATTCAACAGCCAGGGTTTTTTTATTATATATTTTTTATTATATTTTATTATATCTGATTTTATATCCTCCTATATGTATTATTGGTTTTTCCAGTAATAATGATTGTATTACTGTTTTATTCTATTCTATCTATTATTAATAATACCTTAAGGGTTAATGAACTATTCTTGTGTATGGAATAGATTAAATTTTGTTGCCGATTTTCTAGTTAATCTCTGTATTGGTATTTGCGATATCTAAAAAAAAAATTTGCTGCAGGCTTAACTACTGTAGGATCGCATCAATTTGTACTAATTACGTTCTATGGAGTTAAATGCTCATTTTTGTTATTGTTTTTACAGTGTCCTTTTAAATTGTTTTTAGTTTTGTTAGGTTTTTTATATACATTTATATCAATTTGTATTACGGTAACATCCATCATATGATATGATTGTATATTTACACTACTCACAACTCAAGCCTTCTACATACTCCCCATAAGGATGTTCTATTGGCTGTTGTGTACCTATCACGTCAATCTCTGCCATGTCCGTCACTGGTGGAGGCGTGTGAGGGGCTTGAGCTTGTGATTGGTTTAGGTTTGTTTTAAATAGAGCAGGTATTTTATGTCTAGTATCTGCCTGATGAAACGACCTGTAGGTCGAGAAACGCGTTGCTGTTGCTTGTCATTATAACTTTTATCATTATACTCAATAAACTGCTTAGTATCCATTACCTGCTCTACACTCTTTTGTTTGCCGCTTGGGCGGTTGCCTTGACAATCTTTTTGCCGGGATTTCGCTCTGCTGATTGGCCTCCCTACAGACGGCTCCCATCGTGACGTTGCCTTTGGAGCTCTGCTGATTGGCCATCCGTCCCCTCGCACTTACTCCAGTTTGACTGTCTGACGGGCGACTTTACGTTCCGTCCTGCGCTTTCTGGCACACGTTTGTGCCGCCTATCTTGTGAGTACCCCTGGCTGCGGGCTGCTTTGTTGCTGCTTACCATATTTGCCTAAAACGATACTTGTCCCATGAAGCACCTCTCTCGTCTGCTTTTACAGGTTTCTTCATTTGTCCATCGCCATCAAGAGTGCTGCCTGACCCGTTGTGGTCTCAATCATTCCTGGACTCTTATTTTCTTTATTCCACCTGCGCACTTCATTAGAGACTTGCTGCTCTATATCTTGTTAGTTTAGATGTATTTTATTTACTTAAATATATTCAACCTCCCTCCAACAAAGGGCTAGATTACAAGAGAAGCAATAAATTTGCCCATTTCTGGGAGCGCAATAATTAACCAGCCATTAAAAGTGGATGGTTACTACTACCACAAGCTCACTGTAGCAATTAGTGCTCTGAAAATAAACCAGAGATTAGGGGGCCCATTTATCAAGCTCTGAACTGAGCTTGTGGGCCCGTGTTTCTGGCGAGTCTTCAGACTCCTTAAATGAGTGAGAGAGTCAAGAAAAGTATTCTTATCGAAATGGCAATGCAAATAAATAAAACAAGCCTTGTATAGTTGCGGGCTAAGCACTACTCACCCTTGTAGATATCCCAAAGTGAAATGTTCATAAACTCAGTACCTGAGAAGCCGGGTAATCTCGTCCTTATTCACAGTTGCAGGGGCTGCAAGGTATACTTGCTGGTTCCAAGACCCTCCACGCTCCACACGGGCTGAGAAATTGCTCAGCCGGCCTCCAGAGCGGTGTCCCGACCATAACCTCCTCTCGTACTGTAGGAACTCCAATGGCCACAGAAGATGACGTCACTCTTGACGTATAACAAGGAAAGGGTGAGGGTGAGTGTGTGCGCCCGGTGCCTGGCAAAACATCAGGGGGAACGTAGTGGTGCGGTGTCCAAGCTGGTAATAGTACACAAAAAGGAAAACGGATCCGCAATCTTCAAAAAGTAAAAAGTCCTTTATTAAACAATGATTAAAAGGTACAAACAGGATGCATCCAAGGAAAACCGGGGAGAGGATATGCCTAGACTGACATGTTTCAGCAGTTACGCCGTAATCATAGTCTGAGGGGGCAGAGCAGGATACACATTTAAAAAATCATGCAAAAGCTACTCATAGGTTAATTGATTAAATGGTTAATACAAACAGTAACTCCCCCCAAATGTTAAATCTAAATAGTAGTTCTAATCACAGATGTATGTAAACAATATTGATGCACAGAAATAAAATGTACAAATATAAATACATGCAGACTTAGCTGTGAATAAGTACAAATCCCATATCTAAAATATGCTGAAAACAGTACAGATACAAAGCGCAATAGTGTGTAACATATGCTGCGACAATGTACCTCAAGAGAAATTCTCATGCTATACGGTGTGCAGTGTAATACTAATGTTGGATAGAAGGAATAAATTATTATTATTAACCTTTGTTGAACCTTAATAGATTTCCATATAGGTACACAAGAAAAGATATGTAGATGGAAAATAAATAAATAAATACAAAATAATAAACAAATAGATGAAAGGAAAATAAACAAATATATAATAAAAGCCACATAATATGTGTACCATAGTGCTGTTTTTATCAAATACTGTATAGGAATGGAGGGGGGGGGGATTATTGTTATTATTTACAAAAAATTCCCAAAAGTTATTCCCAAAAATTAATTAGGTCATGCCTAGAATTTAAGCCTAGAGGTGTTCTGGTCTTCAACTGGAAGATCCAGAACACCTCTCGCTTAGCTAGTAAAGCATCGATGTCCCCTCCTCTTTTAGGTACAGAGACACTTTCAATTGCTACCCATTTAAAGGTATTCAATTTCGAATCATGATATGTGGCAAAATGCTGTACTAAAGGAGAAGTGGACCTACCCCTAGAAATGGTAGAAATATGTTCCCTTATGCAAGAATTGATATCCCTAAAGGGGAACCCCACGTTTCCTTGGATGCATCCTGTTTGTACCTTTTAATCATTGTTTAATAAAGGATTTTTTACTTTTTGAAGATTGCGTATCCGTTTTCCTTTTTGTGTACTATTACCAGCTTGGACACCGCACCACTACGTCCCCCTGATGTTTTGCCAGGCACTGGGCGCACACACTCACCCTCACCCTTTCCTTGTTATACGTCAAGAGTGACGTCATCTTCTGTGGCCGTTGGAGTTCCTACAGTGAGAGAGGAGGTTACGGTCGGGACACCGCTCTGGAGGCCGGCTGAGCAATTTCTCAGCCTGTGTGGAGCGTGGAGGGTCTTGGAACCAGCAAGTATACCTTGCAGCCCCTGCAACTGTGAATAAGGACGAGATTACCCGGCTTCTCAGGTATTGAGTTTATGAACATTTCACTTTGGGATATCTACGAGGGTCAGTAGTGCTTAGCCCGCAACTATACAAGGCTTGTTTTATTTATTTGCATTGCCATTTCGATAAGAATACTTTTCTTGACTCTCTCACTCATTCACTCATTTAAGGATATCTGCTGGTGATACCCTGTATTCTTATTACTGCAATTGAGCCTGACACCCTGTGAAGACTTTATCATTATCATTTATTAACATTATAAAATGGATGCTCCTACTAAACAGTTCTTTTCCCTGATGTCTGCTGATGCACGCATTAACCCCACATTGGACTGTGACAAAATATTTTCAGATGATAAAGGACTTCTATCATTAAGTAACCTCTTTGACTCCATGGAGAATTTATTATTTAAAGAGAACAAAGCTCAATGGGATATTTGGACTTTTGAACGTTATATGTCTGTAAAAATGATCCCTAGGGGATTGAGAATTTACAAATTCCCCACTTTTGAAGTAGATCCTGGGGATCTTGAGTTTGTTAATTCCTGGAATGAAGTTTTGTCAGAATATTCCTCTAACCTTATGCTTTTACTTATACAGTACAGAACACAACATTTGAATGCTATTAGAAAAGAAATGGACATCTTACAATCAGAACTAAACAAACGCA
Source organism: Bombina bombina (assembly GCF_027579735.1). Lineage (NCBI taxonomy): Eukaryota > Metazoa > Chordata > Amphibia > Anura > Bombinatoridae > Bombina > Bombina bombina. Next base: position 649,295,330 of record NC_069502.1, on the reverse strand, counting down.
GTAGTGACCCAGACTTTGCCAAATTTGACTCTATTTTCCAGGACTCAGTTGCACGTGGGAAGCAACTAATCATGGAGAATAAACACACAAAATTTATAAGGGATAAAACTGACTATTTGTCCAATTCAGTTTATATCTGGAACAAAAAGCTACGAACGGACTATAGATGTAGTCTTCCATTTAACAGTAACAGAAATAGGAGACGTAATCGCAGACGCAGAAACACTCAATCAAAGTCAGTTACTTTTTCAGATAGTGAGACTGATGTGTCATCTGATGACAGGTTTTCTAGCACTGAATATATTAATAATATCAACATTACACCCAATCTGACAATACAAACTTCACAGTCAGGGATTCTAAAAAACTCTAATATTAACACGCCATCTTCTAATATATCTACAGGCACTAGACCTAAAGAAAGAATGGACAATAGGGAAGGGAACAGAGGCTCTAAATATATTCCTAGCCAATCTCATAACCCTACCTCAGCTTGCAGCTCCAATAGTGGTAACCCTTCCCTTCTAGACCAGGTTTTTCCCATGGCCAGGGAGCCTCAGGATGGGGGAGGGTGGAATCAAGGTCAGTATGGCCAAGACAGATGTCAATTAAGGGGCAATTGCAACACAACAAAATACAAATAAACAATACCAATAACATTATTAATCTGTCAACCATTTCCCTTACCAACCTCCAAATTGAAGTCCTAGGCTTTGGCTTGGGCTTTGCTCCTACCAGTAATTTCAATGTGTTTCAAACTATAATTGATATTAATCGTCTCGTCAGAAATATTACCCTGAGGAAACATTTTTCAAGTACTGCTGACAACACTCCAGCATAAACTGATTTTAGTACTGTTCTTCCTTCTGAGTTTCAGTCTTTTGAAGAGAATTGCGATATAAGCAGTCTCCAATCCCTAGCATTAGAATCTTCAGAGATCACAGGTACCATTAATAGTGGTCAGAGATTTAAGGAAAAATCTAAATTTTATCCAAAACAGAGTAGGGGCCCTATTATTGAAACTTTTTACAACCGGGTTGAAAAAGACCTACAAGCTCTGAGACAATTCTGGACCGGTCAAATATAATCTTTCAATTAAACAGAGAACGGCTTTGGAATCTCTGCAAAATAATAGCACTATAGTCATCCGCCCTGTGGACAAGGGCGGGGCTATAGTAGTTATGGATCGGACAGACTATGTATCTGAGGCCTTGCGCCAGCTCCTAAATTCACATGACTATCAAATATTGGATAATAATCCCACCACACAATACAAAACAGAACTTGCAGATATTCTTGATGATGGTTTAGAGCATGGACATATAGATGAACATACAGTTCAGTACTTAGACAATAAATATCCTAAGATACCCATGTTCCACCACTTCCCAAAAGTCCACAAGTCATTAACCAACGTTCAAGGCAGACCTATTGTGAGTGGAGTGGATTGGATTCACTACTAGAGAGACTGTCTCAATGGCTTGACTCATTGTTGCAACCTATTGTTGCCACTCTATTCACTTATACCGGGGACACAAAACACATTCTTAATTTAATTAAGAAAGTTACCTGGGAACCAACATATACTTGGGTCACCATTGACGAAGTATCTTTATATTCATCTATCCCCCATGATAAGGGAATTGAAGCTATCAAATTTTTTCTCGCTTCCTACACTGACTTCACTGATGAGTTCCAGAGATTCATCCTTAGAGTTTTGAATTTCTTACTTACCCACAATTTTTTTCATTTTGAGGGCACTTACTATCTCCAAAGATGTGGGAGTGCTATGGTGGCTAAATGTGCCCCCTCCTACGCCAATTTGTACCTTGGCTGTTGGGAGCTTACCCACATCTTTGGAGATAGTAACCCCTACAGGACCCACATACGCTTTTACAAGCGTTATATCGATGACCTCTTGCTCATCTGGTCTGGGCCCTCGAATGATGTTGACAATTTTGTCAAATGGCTCAATCTAAAAGATGTAAGTCTGGAAGTCACCTCTGAACATAATTCCAGTAGTATTACCTTTCTGGATCTTCAGTTGGTGGGCAACAAAAATTGCCATATTGAGAGTCTGGTTTATCGTAAACCCATCTCTGGCAACACCCTTCTTCAAGCACATAGCTGTCATCCCAAAAATACCTCATACGCAGTGGCCAAAGGCCAGTTCACTAGATTGAAAAGAAACTGCAGTAGTGATGAGGACTATGTGCGTGAGGCTGCCGACTTAGAACGGAGACTCAAGGAGAGGAAATACACCTCCAGTCATATCAATCAAGCTACAAATAAAGTTAAATTGATCCCTATAGATGAGTTGTTACAAGATAAGAAGGGCAAAAGTGATACATTTAATGGAGTCAATTTTGTCACCACTTATAGCGCACAATACCCTCAAATATGTAGCATCGTCAAGAAACATTTTCCGCTCTTAGTAGCAGATGATAATCTAAGAAACACAGTACAACAGGGCATACGGTGCTCTTACAGGAAATGCCACACTCTTGGATCCTTACTCTCCCCCACACAGCTAGGAACATTGGATAATATAAGAAGTTCCTGGTTGACACACAAAGGCATGTATAGATGCGGCCACAGAAAATGTAAGCCATGCAAATTCATTCAGATTACTAATACATTCACTTCTGCAGTAAGTGGCTTGACCTATGACATAAAAACCTGTCTTAATTGCACCTTAATTTATCTTATCACTTGTGTCCATTGTAATCTGCAGTACGTGGGGTTCACCTCTAGGGATATCAATTCTCGCATAAGGGAACATATTTTTACCATTTCTAGGGGTAGGTCCACTTCTCCTTTAGTACAGCATTTTGCCACATTTCATGATTCGAAATTGAATACCTTTAAATGGGTAGCTATTGAAAGTGTCTCTGTACCTTAAAGAGGAGGGACATCGATGCTTTACTAGCTAAGCGAGAGGTGTTCTGGATCTTCCAGTTGAAGACCAGAACACCTCTAGGCTTAAATTCTAGGAATGACCTAATTAATTTTTGGGAATAACTTTTGGGAATTTTTTGTAAATAATAACAATAATTTCCCCCCCTCCATTCCTTTACAATATTTGTTAAAACAGCACTATGGTACACATATTATGTGGCTTTTATTATATATTTGTTTATTTTCCTTTCATCTATTTGTTTATTATTTTTTATTTATTTTTTTATTTTCCATCTACATATCTTTTCTTGTGTACCTATAAGGAAATCTATTAAGGTTCAACAAAGGTTAAAAATAATAATTTATTCCTTCTATCCAACATTAGTATTACACTGCACACCTTATAGCATGAGAATTTCTCTTGAGGTACATTGTCGCAGCATATGTTACACACTATTGCGCTTTGTATCTGTACTGTTTTCAGCATATTTTAGATATGGGATTTGTACTTATTCACAGCTAAGTCTGCATGTATTTATATTTGTACATTTTGTTTCTGTGCATCAATATTGTTTACATACATCTGTGATTAGAACTACTATTTAGATTTAACATTTAGGGGGGGAGTTACTGTTTATATTAACTAGGGTTGCACCGATACCGATACTAGTACTTGTACTCATACAAATGCACCGATACTTAAACCAATACCTCCACTTCCTACCCATATGCTATCTTGTGGTGTTTTTTCAAACTGCATGTTCCCATTTCATTTTAAACTGGAGTAGAGACTAAACTAAAAATTGTTTACTACTGTTCTGCCAATACAAATTGCTGTTATTTGTATTATTGTAGGAGAGATCACTGTACATCATTCAGCCAAACCCCTGAAATACTGGCCAGTTAATAAACATATTTCCAGCTCTGGCTAAAATGGCCCAAAAATATCTTTCTGCCCCATGCAGTATGGTGGAAAGTGAAAGACTGTTCAACTTAGAGTCGAACCTCCATACAAATGTCAGATTGATGTTATATAACAGCCCTAAAACCCAATTGCATCACCCCTTTAAATTTAATATTTTATTGTAATATTTTTTATTTATAAACATGTTCAGTGAACTTTTTTATTATTTCATAATGTCTTTTGAATTACAGTCCTTTATAATTATAAAGAAGGAATCTTAAATAATTAGTCTGTATTGTGCTTGGTAAACTGTCACATGATATTAAATAAAAAAGTATCGGTAATTGGTATCGGCGAGTATATGAAAAAAAAGTATCGGTACTTGTACTCGGTTATAAAAAAATGGTATCAGTGCAACCCTAGTATTAACCATTTAATCAATTAACCTATCAGTAGCTTTTGCATGATTTTTAAATGTGCATCCTGCTCTGCCCCCTCAGACTATGATTACGGTGTAACTGCTGAAACATGTCAGTCTAGACATATCCTCTCCCCGGTTTTCCTTGGATGCATCCTGTTTGTACCTTTTAATCATTGTTTAATAAAGGACTTTTTACTTTTTGAAGATTGCAAATCCGTTTTCCTTTTTGAGTCTTCAGACTCGCCAGAAACAGCAGTTATGAAGCAGCGGTCTAAAGACTGCTGCTCCATAACCCTGTCCGCCTGCTCTGAGGCGGCGGACAGGAATCGGCGGAATTCAACCCGATCGAATTCAACCATTCTGGTGGCCGCGAGTCTGCAGGGGGCGGCGTTGCACCAGCAGCTCTTGTGAGCTGCTGGTGCAATGCTGAATACGGAGAGCGTATTGCTCTCCGCATTTAGCAAGGTCTTGCGGACCTGATCCACACTGTCGGATCAGGTCTGCAAAACCTTTGATAAATAGGTCCCTAGATCTCTGGGTAATTTTCTAAAAATGCCCCAAATGCCCTCAAAATAGATGACGTTGTAGTTTTTAATTTAAAAAAAAAAACGTAGCACTTATTTTTAATTAAAAACAACTGCACTAGGCAGTTTTTGGGGTCTAAAGTTGGCGTTGTGGGGTGTTAGAAAGAAAAATGGCACTGAAAAGTGCCTTTACATTGTGATCTATGGGATCTATAACAAAATATGTAAAATTGTGAGATAACATTTCAGTCTACTTGCAGCAGATGACAAACTGGTGGAGTACGTTAATGACTGCCTACTCTGTTCGTATAGGAGATGCAAGACTATAGGGAATTACCTTTCTCCCTCAGAACTCCCACCCTTGACTCCCCAAAATCATGGCTCCTGGTTAACACACAAAGGGATGTTTAGATGTGGTAAACCGAGATGTAGACCATGCGAGTTTGGGAACTTTACAGACAAATTCCGCTCTGAAGTTACAGGAGAAACATTTCACATAGATACTTGCCTAAACTGAACCTCTTCATACGTCATTTATTTGATAACTTGTATGGATTGTCACCTACAATATGTAGGGTTAACGACAAACGATGTAAACACTAGGATTAGGAATCACCTCTCTACCATCAAAATAGGTGAGGCTAGTACACCTCTGGTTAAACACTTTACACATCAACATCACAAGAGCAGGGCCGGATTGGGCAGCCGGAATACCGGGAAAAAAGCTGGGCTGGGCTGGGCTCAGCCTCAGGCTGGCTGCTGCTGTAGATGATGCATTGGTTCAGTTGCAATATTATATATTATTATTGTTTGCGATAATTACGGCCGGTAAAATATTAATCTAATATTAATATAATAGTCCCTTACACTTATTCTCACTGTCTGGACTGTGACTAGTAATAACCCCCTCACCCTCCGGCCCTCCGCAAGTTAACCGTTACCTAACCTTACCAACCTAACCTTACCGCAACTAGTAACTTAGCCTGGGCCTGGCCAAATAGCGAATCACTCTGCTCAGACAGTGACTGACTGAGTCTGTGTCTGCTTGTCACTCGCAGTCACAGGCTCAGTCTGTC